>NW_024612863.1:0-1802 GCF_008729295.1 Plectropomus leopardus
TGGCTATTTTTTGGGCCACTTCATTTTAGGATTTTCAATAATTAATAATAATTAATTAATAGTTAATAATTATTAAGATTCTCATTACCCTAATCACATGTTTTTGAAAGAAATCAAGCCAATTGCTCAGGTTTCAAAGGGTTTAATAAACAGTAGTGATTGGCCCAGCGTGGGCCAGGTCAACTAGAAATCTGTTTGAATGGGAGGTTAACCAAGAAAACATCTGCCAGACCAAATAAAAGATGAGCTTGCAGATGTGTCTGGTTCCCAGGCTAGCAGAAAGCAGAATACATATTTCCGTTTCAAGCCGTGTTACCGCCGTACCTGAGAGATGGAGTGGAAACTGCAGCATGCTCCAAGTCCACACAGCCAAAATAATGTAGACCATAGCTGGACTGCTGTCCCTTTGATACACACACACACACACACATTTAATTTCACCTTATTGTTTTACAAGACAGCATGTGAAATGAAACACCTTCCTGCCCCCCCCCCCCCGTTCCTGTTACTCACCTGACATCAGATAGTGTCTCAGAGGTGAACTCCAGTATGTCAGCGGCTGTGCCCACAAAGATGAGCAGTAACTGGGAGAGCTGATCTCTGGTCAGCTCTCCAGCGGCCGGCAGCAGCCACTTTCCCAAGATCAGTAAGATGAGCAGGATTTGGTGCAAAGCCAGGATCCAGTCGTTGGCACACACTGAGGACAGAGATGTCCCCTGTGGAGTGTGTCCACATGGGAAAAAGTCATACAGTCATATAAAAGGTAACTCCTTTACTTTTTATATTTTTGTTTTTAACCCTTTAGACCTGGGCTAATTGGCTTGATTTATTTCAAGGTAGAAGGCAATAAACAAATTAGGATTAAAAGAAGATCCAGAAGTAAGGAAGAAATTAGTGACAAACAAAACAAAACAAACAAGCACAAAAACTCATGACAATGACCTGAAAACCAGCACAAAACACCCAAACAGGCAAACCTAAAAACAAACTGGAAAGTACACAAAACAAAACAAAACAAAAAAAACCCCCACCAACAACAGGAAAATATACTGAAAAAAAAGTTTAAAAATTGAATATTTCTGTAAAATAATTTTAAAAATACAGTTATGAGATATACTGTAGCACTCTTCTTCTCTAGCTTTTTTTTTTTTTTTTTTAAAATTTAAATCTACTAATTCCATAGCAAGTTGCTTATTGGTATTGGTTTTAGGTAAAAGTGAAAGGAGAGGCACTGAGGGTTACTGATATTCTGAGTGGAAAGAGTGTAAATAGGGAAGCAAACATCATCCATTCACAGTGCAGACTGGACTTTTCATGTTGAGCATGTGATTGTTGTGATTGAGGGCGGCTGTTTCATTAAAGGCAGCCACTGTATGAATGCGCTGCTGTAGTGAAGGAAAAATACCAGCAGCTGTACAACAGCCTCTTTGAGGTCAATCAGCATCACCAGACACTGGACAGGAAGAGAGCCCCGCTGTCCAGACGTGACGATACAGAAAAACACAGCTGCAGAAAATACTGTAGTACGGTAGTGTTCTTCTACCATAACTGAAAAACTTGTATGTTTCTCAACACAAAACAGCTTTCTATAAATTTACACAAAGTTGTTATAAACATTTAGGGAAACTACAGGTAAGCTTACTTTTACAACACAGTTATATTTGCCACTGCCAAATGATAGGATACTGCTAAAAATATTAACGCCTAAAGCTAGGGAGAAACTAGAATTATAATGATCATATATGTATACATATTTAAAATTATGTTAAAAAATTATTATGATTTTTAAGCACTTTTTACAG
>NW_024612864.1:0-2191 GCF_008729295.1 Plectropomus leopardus
TTCTGACGTTGCAGTTTAAAATCTCAAGTGTTAATAACGTCTGTTTTTGGTAAAATAATTTAATGAATTCCTTTTCTTAAACTCGTCACGATGGGATCCCGCATGCAGATTGAAAAACATAAAAAAATCTGCCCAGAAATGGCAGATATTTCTCGTTTCTGTTGATAAATCAAACACATACGTCAGTGACTATATTACATGTTCATCGTCATCTACGTGTTCCGCTGTAAAAAGGCTCATTTTTTAATATTTGACGTAGATAATCTAACATTTTAACTTGCCAAAAAAACCAAAAAAAACATCTTTTATGTTGCACTAAATTTTTGCGGAAACTGAAATGGTCCTTCAGTTTTGGATATTAGAAAATTAGGGTTAAACTTAATTCCGAGTGGCGTTAAAAAAGTCTTAAGTCTACCCCCCGTAAGCTGCAGGAGCCCTGACTTACATAAAAGCTATGCAGGTGTGTAAAAATAAATCAATAAATGAAGAAATAAATAAAGCCCGGTGGCTGCGTGGGTAGAGCGGCGCCCCATGTGCAGAGGCTGTGTCATTGCCGCAGTGGCCGCGGGTCCGAGTCCGGTGCGGCCCTTTGCTGCATGTCTCCCCCTCTGTCTGTCCCCCCTTCACCCTCACATGTCCTGTCCATTAAAGCAAAAGAATTAAATGTCATGTTACTTTTTCCCCTGAAATCTTGATCCCCACAGCAGAGTCCAGTTTAGATCTTTCTTAAGACTTTTTTGTTTTTTTTTTAAGTGTAGTTTTGATCAGCAAAACACAACCCCTCCCCCCAGCTGTCGCCTCCCAGCTCATCAGCAAAGACCTGAAAACCACAAACCAACTGTCCCCGCTCTCAGACGGGAGTCGGGTTGAGTCAGCAGCTCTCTGCTGATGATCTGATCTCGTTCGCCTACACACGGCTGCGAACAGGAGCGTGATAACAAACGAATCTCAGGAAGTACAAACAAAGTTTCAAAAGTCTGAAAACTTTGATCTGCAGACAGAAATGTGAGAGTGGGAGGAAACTTTTCAATTGTGATGTTTTTGCAGAGTCCAACCGTCGTTCTCGTTATCTCCGTTGTGATGTGTGTTGGCCCGCTGCCCGAGACTTAATCTCGTTCCTCCGGGCGGATTTTGCCCGTCAGAAGTGCCGGTGCTGAATTTTGAGCAGGGTGTCAGTGTTTCTGCTGAATTGGACGTAATGAAAGCATTGTATTGAGAACCATGTTTCTGGAGGAGCGTTCATTGTTTTCGTTCTTCACTTGGATCCCCATCAGGGTCAGAAATGAACTTTTTATCGAACACGGAAACACTCAAGGATCAGAAAGTGCCCGTAAAACAAGGAACGACAAAACCAGCCAAATGTGAAGAAAAAGGTCAAAGTGAAGTGGAGGCAAATAACTCCCTTTGGAAAAGAGATTCTTCTTCTCAGTGGGACCAACTTGGTTAAATAAAGGTTAAATAAATGAAAAATAAATAACCGATAAACAATGATGGTGAGCCTTAGAAACAAAAACAATAAAAATAAAAAAATAAATAAATGAATGCATTGACCAAAAAAACATTGATTATCTTCTTACAGTATGTTTAAAAATTGTCATTAATGAATAACGGAGTAGTTATTCTGTGATGTTTACATAAAAAACTGTTAATTACAGAGTCAGGATATTTCCTTATAAGCTTTAATTTTTATTTTTTCCAGTTTGCACGACATTTCTTGCGATGTTGCTCATAATTTTTTTCCTGCGAAAAAATTAAACCAGTTTTCTCAGGTTTCAGAGGTTGAATGCTGGTGAAGAAAACTGATGTTGATTCAGGTGTTGAAAGTTATTTGAATGAATTTTGTTTGAGTTTATTAAATTTCGCCCTTCTGTCTGCAGGTACCTGTGTAAGCTGTCGGACCAGGAGCTGCGGCAGAGCGCGGCGCGCAACATGGCCGACCTGATGTGGAGCACGGTGAAGGAGCCGCTGGACAGCGCGCTGTGCTTCGATAAGGAGAGCCTGGACCTCGCCTTCAAGTACTTCATGTCGCCCACGCTCACCATGAGGCTGGCAGGACTCAGCCAAATCACTGTGAGTCTGTCCCGACACAAACACACCCTCGTCTGTTTTTCTTTTGTTTTGTTTTGTTTTATTTTATTTTATTTTTTGTTTCTCTTCTTTTCTTTTACTTTTTATTTTATTTTGTTTTGTT
>NW_024612865.1:0-1146 GCF_008729295.1 Plectropomus leopardus
GGGGTGGGCGATATACTTGATGTATCACTGCGTGTTTCACATGTGATTTATAAAATGGCTATATCGCGAACATCAAGTATAAATTGTCACGTTTTTATAAGCCACTGGTGTTTTGGGTCTCACTCTCCTCTTCGGCGCTCTCTCTCTCTCACACAGACACACACACAAAGCAGAGCTTTTGCAGAGCTCCAGACTGTAACTATTTAGTCACATTTGGCAACAATGGAGCACTACTGCGATTTGCAAATAGTATTTATATATGAACTGGAGAGCTGTTCAGTATTTAACTTTATTATATGACAGTAACTACTTTATTTAACTATATTTTACCTGCAGTTCATTCAGCATTTTTTTCCTTTTAGAAGTTAAAATTAGTTTAAAGGACACAAAATTATCGTGATATACAGTATATATTGTGTATCACCAAATAGGGTTAAAATATTGAGATAATATTTTAAAGCCATATCGCCTAGCCCTAATGTGTGTGTGTATATATATATAGTAAAAAAAAAAAAACACTAGCCAAACTTATATGTTGTTTTGAAAACAATCCCCCTGACCTTAAGTAAACCTACATATGATCAAAGTTCAGATAAGAAAAACATGACAAACACTTCCTTTTTTTATGATATGTTGAATTAACTTCCCATATTTATGCAGCCGTTAGGTTCCTGGATATTAATTACATTGACCGGCCACCATTAGTTCACCCTCTGTACAATGTTGCAGCTCTAAGTCAGTCTGAACATGGTTGTAATGGTAGACATGGTGGAAGCTTTGTTAGGCTGTGTGTGTCCCTACAGTGTGTGTCTTGCTCTCCCTGTCACAGGTGGTGGCAGAGCTCAGTGTGTGATTGGTTTTGAAGGGAGCGCCGCGCTGACATTTTGAGCAGCCGGTGTAAACCGGGGACGCACAGTGCGCAATGCCCAAAGGCCTGGCCAGGGGCAGCCTGGCACCAATCTGTACGTAGGTGCTGCTCCGTGTCTGTCTACCTCTGCAGTTCCTCTATTTATTTTAATTTCAGTCATTAAACTGGTTATTGAATACTCCCTCTACCCCCCCCTCCCCCCACCCCCCGCCCAACCACCTCCGTAAAGATGGGTGCAAGGCTGCCCCTGGCCAGCCCTTTGGGCATTGCGCACTGTG
>NW_024612866.1:0-1620 GCF_008729295.1 Plectropomus leopardus
AAATTATTTTTTTAAATGTTAAATATATAACATATAAGGCAATTTAAAAAAAGCCCAAAAGATAATCTTTAAAAAAAAGTTTTGACAAATTGGAGCAAAACAACTGAAACTCAGGATTTTCCTGAAATAAAACGGGATAAAGAAGCTACAGACTTTTGATAAATAAAGTTGAGTAATAATGGAAGTGATGCATGGAGTGCTTGTATTCTGGTAAATATTTCTGGTTCCCACAGTTAGGGGAGTTTTGATGACAGAATAAACACCAGACTACACAGAAACTGGAGAGAGACAGAAAATGAAACTTGATGACTTGCCCAGAGGTTTGCGTTTGTGAAACGATAGATATTAACAAATTAATGCCAATGAACATCTGCATCAAAAAAAAATCTCAGATACAGTTCAGGATGAAACAGTGAAAATGCAAGAATAAAAATGACTGTTTGCATCACAAGTATCTCACTGCGATCCACACAGAGCTCCGCATCAGGCAAGGTACTCGTGGTTTTTCCACACCTCTCACGATGCTTCATCGTTTTAGACAAAATGTGAGAAAGCTGGGGACAGACGTTCTGCAGGGAAATGCTGCAACACCTCAAGAGGTTTGTAGTCCCTGCAGCTCTGAAAACCTGCTCGTGAAAGAGATGGATACAAGACAACAACCAGAAACTACAGTCAGTTTCTGAAGCATTTACAGCACTTTTTCAGATATCCTCTAATCAAGATTAAATAAGCTCAGTCTTGATGCTCAGCTCAAGTTTTGGAGCACGTCTTTTTCCTCACCTTGATGCAACCGTGAAATGATTTAAGCCTTGAAATAAGATGGCCTCCACCTCAGCTGACTGACAAGAAAAGGACATGCAGAGCCACTGTTTCCCAGATGACCACCTGACTGCTGGTTAACTGGGGAAGTTTGACAGGGGTAGGGGGTGGTTTACTCTCACCCACAGGGTTCCTGCTGTCAGTATATAGAAGAGGAACCCTCAGTGACAGCCCTCAAACGCTTTTACTCCAGACGCTGAGTGGACACAAGGGAAACACACGTTTATTTCTTTGTCTAAGAGGAAACAAAGTCTGTGTTTGCTGGCTGACAGCTGACCTGCTGCCCCAAAAAGAAGATGCTGCAATTGTCTGCGGGAGCTCTCCTTCTTCTCCTACCCTGGTACGGTGGTCTGGTCTTTGGGGAGATCAGTGCCGACTTCTCCCAGTGCCTATATTTCTTCTACAATAAAACTCCACCAAAGGGTATCAGTGCAGCAGGATACCAGCCAATATGCCAGCGCTACAAAA
Organism: Plectropomus leopardus; assembly: GCF_008729295.1. Taxonomy (NCBI): domain Eukaryota; kingdom Metazoa; phylum Chordata; class Actinopteri; order Perciformes; family Serranidae; genus Plectropomus; species Plectropomus leopardus. The sequence continues at coordinate 1,288 of NW_024612866.1, forward strand.
ACCAGTACCGCTTTGCCAGTTTGTATCACCGACAGCATCGTGCACCACTGTACTCTGCGTACATACTCAGTCCAGCAGAAGGCAAACGTCCCAATTCCACTTGGATGTATGAACCACAGGTGAGTAAAACAGTGTGTAGTGTTCAAGAGCATTACTTTGTTAACCCTTTGAAACCTGGGCAAATTGAAAAAAAAGAGTTTTTTCTAAAATATGGGTAAAAAGAAAGGAGCAACTTCAGAGGAAATGACCCAAAAATGAGCAAAACGTACAAGAAAATTACCTAAAATTTGGAGAAAAAAAAAAGAGAAAGTCTTTTTTAAAAGAAAAAGTATT
>NW_024612867.1:0-3421 GCF_008729295.1 Plectropomus leopardus
TTTGTATTTATTTAAATGGAGTTTGGTGGGTATTGCAACACAGATTTCAGGGCTGTTTTTTCTTAAATAAAAAGCATAATTCTCTTAAAAAAAAAAAAAAAAAAGTTTATCACTATAGGGATCTTTTCCATAATGTTGTCAGTCGGTTATAACAACAATCTGAGCATATCAGTGGCAAAAAAGCACTTTAAGTGGACAATGACTGACGCTGCAAACATGCCGGACCAATTTAAAAAATGTCGTCTCCACTCCATGGACACAAAAACAAGGGAAAAAATACTGCACCTACCCTTTAATATATGTTTATTACACAAAAAACAGCTGTCTCCTTTTCAGAAAAAAAAGTTACTGCTCCTCACCTGACATGGTCCCAATGCCAATAACGAGACACTCGACCAGAGCGTCCAGGGTGAAGGTGGGACCCAGGATGGCCATGCCCTGAGAGATGTTCTCCCTCACCTCCTCCTGGGAACAAGACACGAGATCATAAATCAGTGACACCAAAACGACCTCATGACTATTAACAGATTTTATTTCAGTTACAATTCAGATATACGTCAAAACAAGCTTCCTGACGTTACCTGAGAGTTTGAGCTGAGTGCAAATTTGGCCAATGCGCAGGCTTTGGAGAGGTCAATGAGCAGGAGGAAGAACGGCAGCGCTTCACTGCAGGACAAGAGACAAACGTCAGTCCGAGACACGGTGTCTTATTTCACTGCAGAAGCTTGTCTACACTGTTGAAAAGCTGAAAGATTCTTCTTACGGGTGTCAACTGTGCAAATGTTCAACGGTAAGATGTCTCTGGTGATATTTTCTATAGCTCTTTTCAATCAAATGGGTTTTTGTCATGATGTCACTGTTTTTAGATGGAAAACAAAACAAAACTGAATATTTTCAGCATGCAAAGTAGATTTTTTTAACAGTAAAATACAGTAAAAGTGACAAAATTTCAAGGCAAAAGCCCAGAATGACACCAAGAAATGATACAATGCCTGTTTTTATGCTTCGATGGCCGTGGGACCAAAAACTGCGCTTTGAATGAGTTTCAGCTGTGCGTTTTTTGCAGTTAACTGTGTAAATGTCACCATTTTAATTACAAGTTGTATTTTAGACTTATTGTAGGAGCTGCGCTGGAAAGTCCAGGATTAAACAAAAATACACAGTCTTGCCAAAATGTTTGCCATAAGCATGAACACAGCCAAAATCAACCAAAAAAATGAAAACTGAGAAACGTGAAAATGTGCCCGTCTCAAGCGATCCCGATGTACTGAAGATGAATTTACAAAATGCAGATGTAAATAATCTTTGACTGAAGCTTCATCCCTTCTGATGACTTTTAATTTATTAGTGAACACAGCCTAAATTATAAAAAAAAGAAAATAATGAAAATTGTGTAAAATAAGCCAAATAGTTCCTAAAGTTAAACAAATACATAATAATAATAATAAATGATCAAACAAGCATGTTTTGAGAGTTAATCTTTAGGATTCATCACCAAAGACAGGCCGTCATCAATCTAAGACATCGAGCAGGTTGTAATAAAGACGCAAACCGGTGCCACGCTGAGCCAGTTCAGCTCATGTTTATGGAAAACTGTACTCAGAGCATTTAATCACTCACTTTAGACCCGTCAGCTCCTTCCCAAAGAAGTGGATGACCACCGTGCTGAAGACGAAGCTGGAAAACACCGTGAACAAACCCGCAATACCTGTAGGAAAAGGAAAATGTTGAGAGTTTAAAATACTCTAGTAAAGCTGTGACCATTAAATTCACACGTAAACAAGCCTTAACATCCTGTCATACTGACCCAGTATATATTTAGAGCCCAGTTGCCGCAGATTCTTGAACTGGAAATAGATATAAACGATGGCCGTGCAGCGCGTGATTGTTAGGATGATGACGTCACTGCTGTGGATTTTCTGTAAGAAAACAGGAACGGACAGATTTTCTTGTTAACTTTTTTCGAGCAAAGTCTTTTCTGCATCTAAAATGAGCCGCCACACCCACGGCGGCCTCCTCTCACACTGACGGCCTCACCTCCTCCACTTTAGGGCACTCGTTCCAGGTGCACATCTGGCTGCTGGTCGCCAGGTTGTTCATCGACACGAGGCAGACGGTGAGAGCGAGGGTGCCCACGATCACCTCCCACGGGTGGGAGGCCACCAGCAGGCCGTGGAGCCTAAAAAGCCGCGCCAACATGGTCTCAGGATGCCGTCCTGCTGTCTAAGTCACAGCCTAACCTGTTAAAAAAGGAGAACATCATGAAGTCTTTCCCAATCAACAACACAAGATGCAATATTAACCCCTTGAAACCTGGACTGACATCAGTTTTTTTGTGCTCTGCTAAGATGCTTTTCACAAGCTATTTCGCCCCTAAAACCTACGCAAAATGATTTGATTTCTTTTGAAAACATGAGGAAAACTGCCAATGAGCAACTTTGCAAGAAAAGTCCTACAAAGTCCAATATATTAGTAAAAGATGAAGAGAAAGTGAACTGAAAATCTGTTTTTTTAAGAGGAAATTTCGACAGATTCTATGGAAAATACAATGAAAAATATATGTGTAAATTATTATACCACATATTCAAAACCTTGACACATAAACAAATGTATACATACTTTTTAAAAAGATTTTTGTGTCATGTTTTTGTTGTTGGTTTTCTTATTTCCAGGTTTGTTACTTTTTTTCCCTGCTAATTTTTGGGCCATGTCTTGAAAAGTTGCTAGTTGCTTTCACCATTATTTTAAATCGAAGTCGGGCTAATATACTCAGGTTATTAAGGGTTAATTAGCACGCTTATGAGATATACTTTTGAGTTTTAATCAAAAAGTACTCGCTATAATGAATTAATTAGGCAATAATGGCAAACGAAAGCGAAACTGCCTTTATGTTCGGCTAACAGCTACTTTTGTTTTTGCTTTCACATTTAGATAAGTTTCTTTTTTGTAACTAATTCCCTGCTGATGTTTAGATCTTGTCTCGCTCATTGCTTTTTACTATTATGTTAGAAAGAGGCTATTTACTCAAGTTATAACGGGTTAATAAGCAAGCTTATAGTGTAGTTTTAATCAAAAAGTAGTTACTGTAATGGATTAATTAGGCAATAATGGCAAACGAAAGCAAAACAACTGTCTATATGATACGCTAACAGCTACTGAACGAATACATAACGCCAATAGTTAGCTTCATCTGTGTGGCTAACTACCGTCAAATGAAAATATAAGCTCAAAATGTGCCGACTCACTGAAATGTACATTGCAACCACAATAAATCAAGGCTATATGTGGCTTTAAAACACACGTGGAAGTTTAATATCACGATAGTGAGCTGTACATTAGCGTTAGCATTAGCTACACTGGGGGCTAGCGCTAGCCTAGGTTAGCGTTAGCTACATTAGCTGACACACCCGGACAAACTCGC
>NW_024612868.1:0-2907 GCF_008729295.1 Plectropomus leopardus
AATTTATGAAAAGTTTCAATTTGCCAAGTTCTCTTAAATAAAGATTGAATAATTTAAAAATCTGTTTAAACACTTACCCCAAAAAAAGATTTTTTTCTTTTTTCTTTTTTCATTTCTTATTTTATCAATCCCACACAATGTACCCTTTGTTTTTAGCTTAGACATCATTATTTTGCCTTCACTTTTTTACGCAGCTTTCTGTAGTGTACACATTTCGATTAATGTAGGCTATGTTCTTTTGCTCTCAAAATAAGATCCAGTGGGTGTAAATGGTTTCAAGATAACACAGGTTCTAAAGGATTGATTACGAATCATATTTTTTTAAAAATCATATTAACTTCCTTTCAAAACTTTTGTATTTTAGGACACCCCTACAAAAAGAAAGAAAATACCTTTAGAAATTATAAAACAATTCTAAGGATTATTGTCTTTATATTAATTATATTTACTATTACAGGAGTTACATAAGTCTGCATTATCCATCTGTACTGAAGCGGTGGTAACTGAGTATTAACTGTTTGTGCTGGAGCCATAACACATGCTCCCCTCTGATCTTCAATGGAAAATCCCTCCTTAAGCTCCAACTTCCAAGCTTCCAGTTTAGGCTCTGAGGTTTCGACAGAACTAGATGTAAGCCTGTTATACATTAATGATGTCAAACTTCTATCACCCAAGCTTTTTGTGATCATTTTTTCAAAAGATAGAAGCTTTAGCTTCTCCAATGATTTATTTTGTGAAGAATAAATATAGCTTGGTGTCTGCAAACATTCAAAGTTGCCCTCCAGACACATTTTAAAGTACGTGAAAATTCTCAACTGTGATTGATATTTAGTTTAACATGGTTTTTCCCACATGAAAAGTAAAAAAAAAACTCTAAAAGAGAGCTTGAAGCAAATTAATCTTTCTCCCTCATTGAGAAATATGAGAGCTGGCCTCCACCCCACCCACCGCTGCTGCTTGTGCTAGGATTTGACTCTGCTGACTTTTACTTTTGCAACTTTTGCTTCAGTTAGCGTCTTTAATTAGTTAATGCTGCTTGTTAGCTTTTAAGCAAACTGGCAGTGTCTGACAAAGTGTTAGTAGTTGTGAAACGTACGATAATATCTGCTACAATGTGTTCACATTGTCACACTGTGGTTACACAATTAGAAACCAGCGGTGTAATCAAAGTTTACAGAAACATGTATTCCTGTCTGGCTGAGATTTTTAGATTAAAGTGTAAAATATCGGCTCTGTGTTCGAGATTTATGGTTTCTTTGTTGGTGTTGTGTAGAAGTCTGTTCTCCCATCAAACAGCATTGCATCAAATAGCGTTAAATCTAAATAAATCTCAGATTTTTGGGAAGTGCACAGACATCTTCTTTATCAGCAGAGCAATGTGAACACACCTCTCGAGTGACAAACTCTACACTGATTCAAGTCAATATAGTCAAGGACAGTCAGACATTTTAGGGAACATAAACAGCAGAAAAAAGACAAAATATTCTTGAGGTGAACTTCAAAGAAGTGTTGTCTGAAATATTACACTTCAAAACTCACAAACGTATCATCTCTATATAAATAATTAAAATCTCCCTGAAACGGAAGTTTGAGTATGTTTAGCCTTTGTACTGTGACGTATTTCCCCGAGAAACGGAATATTTAAGCGGAGTTACAAGAGATATTTAAATCCAATACTTTGCATTTGTTGGACTGCTAAAAAGTGGGTAGGCTAAGAGTTTAGCGCAATACAGAGCTACAGCAGACCGTTAGATCAGGTGGAGGGCAAAGGAGAGATGAGTGAATTACACCTCGGCCATTTGGTTTTGAAAATCATTACAAAGGTTTTGCCTGCTGATATGAAAACATACACGTGCTTCTGTCTCTTTCTCCATATTGCTTCATAGCTAATACAACCGACAAAAATGGTAAAGTGAAGTTATACATGACTGGTGTGGCTGGCTAGTCACCCAAAGTCTCATTTGGTTTGATGAACTTTTGTAAATGCCTCTGAGTGCAGGATGAGTCACCGATCATTTGGGGCTGTTTTTCCTGGTTTTATAGAAAGAGGAATATCAGGGGTTTTGATGTGAAATACTTTGATACCATTTTTTTTTCACATGCAATAAGTGATAAATGATCAAGTAACACAGGATTAAAACTGGGAAAATGTATTTTTCATTTGAGGACTTTAATTATTTGAAGTCCTTTTTAAAAGCACAATTGAAGTCCTACCTCAGATGTGTTCTTTTTGAATGAATACTACTGCAAATTGGACTAACACTAGATCATGTTTTTCTCATATCCATATATTTAGGTGTCAAAGCTTTCATGCTTATCCACGCTATTTCGCATTGACTGTTATTTGACCACTTGGGGACCTCACTGAAACAACTAACATTATCACCTTATAAGACTCATAAGGTGAAAGTGCATTAGCAAACACAGCTTTATTTATGCAACCATCTGACAATGTGGCAACTTTAGCATTCGTATGGTGTTGTGTTTCCGCTCACCTGGCCACTGTGAGTCCAATATTCACTCCTCCGTTTGCTTTGTTTTTGTCCTCCCACACACCTCAGTGAAATACTGTATCTTGCTCTTTAGCTGCTTAATGCTCCAGTATGTGGGACCGGAGGGTGGGCGCTGCCTGACGGCCACGTCACGCCACCGTGGCTCTGAACATAAAACAAAAAGAGGTAGCGTGAATTCATTTTCTGCTCAGGACGCTTTTACTCCACTATATCTTTACATAGCAAATATTTTTGTGTTACTATATTAATGTTTTGAATGGTGTATATTACACATATGATAATGCGGGAAAGGGTAGTTGGCCTTGGCAGAAGTCTGTGCTCTCTGTGTGCCTTTCTAGATTTCTGTGGCTTTCTTAATACTAATACTTATAATAGTAGTAATGGTATATAATAT
>NW_024612869.1:0-1244 GCF_008729295.1 Plectropomus leopardus
TTTCTTTTGAGTTGTGTAATAAAACTTAATTCATTATATTTTATAAGTTCTTCATGAGTTTTGTGTGTTAACACCTTAATCTGCAAAGTAACTCTAAAAATGTATGGCAGGAGAAGTATAAAGTTGCACAAAATGAAAATACTCAGTTAAGTGGATCAATATTTGTAGTAAATGTGCTTTAAGTTAATTTCTACTACTGATGGTATCGCTGAGTGCTCACCCAGCCACAGTGTTTTTCCTCGGGGGTATTTACGCTGTTAACAAAGAGGATGTCTGCAGATCTGCTGTAAAGAGAAAAAAATAGTGTAAACAAACAAAATCTGCCACAGAGGAGGTCAACAGATCTTTAAGAGGGGACAGTGAGCAGAGGGACAGACAGTGACACAGAGCTGTGAGACAAGAGTACGACAGGCAGGCAGTGATGGTGAATCAGACTCAGTTAAGGTGACAAATTTACCCTCCTCAGCACCAGTGTTGATCCCAGTGAGATAAAGTCTGAGTGACAATTTGACCAGTACTGCCTCCTGATGGAGGAGCTGAAGACTGCACCTCCTTTGTGTCACCGTCCTGAACCGGACCTGTCCGACAGGAGACACACTCATCAGAAACACACCTCTCAGTTTCAACTCACTGCAAGATTTGTTTGTCTGTGCTTCAATTTTTGGATTAAAGTATTCTCACATAGATAAATGTTATAATATGCAACCCTGCAAATTAAAGGACCAGTTCACACAAATCCCACATTTTAGCACTGACTGCGGGTGATATCTGGTCATGAAAAAGGAAAACCTCTTGCTACTGTCACATTTTGCAGCCCCTATTAATGTATCTTACAAAAAATGACACATTTAATTAAAATGGGAATCTCTGTGTCATTTGTACTTGAAGTTTATTTTAGATCAATATTAAATTCATAAAAAATTACATTTTGAAAGTCCAAAATTTTTCCCAGGGTTTAAAAAAAAAGAAAGAAAGAACATTCACACATAAAAGGACACTTTTTATGTGAAAAATATAATAAGTCATCTATCATTCAATTTTTGTTTATCAAAATCAAAAACAGGAAATGTGTTTTTGGTTTTTATTCGCATTTCTGACTGGGCCACAAAATAATAATAGAGGAAGAAAAACCAATAACCTGTATGTGGTATCCCAAACATTTACAAGAATACATTATAGAAAAGTTAGATTTTCAGTGAGAAATAATAGCTGCATTGGTAACTCTCATAGATGAGAAAAAACGT
>NW_024612870.1:0-1260 GCF_008729295.1 Plectropomus leopardus
ATATATGAAATGTTTATAAAACAGTGTGGAGGAAGGTCTGTACCCCCACCAAATACGGACTTCACAGGTTCACATATCCAAGCACATTTTTATTTATCAAGTTTATTTCAATTTATGCTGTCTTAATGGCGAGTCTGCTCACAAAGGAATCAAATGCATACAAACAATCGTAAAAACAGTTACACAAGATTTCCCTCTACACCGTTCCGTCCAGACTCCACGTTAAAACCACATTACAAGAAAACAAACATCAATATCAACTCAGACTACTCTAAATACAATGCATATTTACATATATCATACATAAATAAACCATGTACCAAATGAGCTGCATCACAGAGCAACTTCTCACCTCAACGCTCTCAACCTGCTTCACACTGGCACCGCCTATTTACTAGTAAAACGATATCAGCCCACTTAGCCATCATCCCACCCAGCCTTCATCCCACCCAACTCATTCACATTTAAAAGTACGTTCCTACCACTTCATTCAGCCTCAGTTCAGGTGTCGACAACACATGCTGCCACAATACGCTTGACGCTCCCTTATAGTGACACAAGCCAAGTGCAGCTCTAAAGCTGCCATGCCTTACATATAAATACAATTTTCAAAAGTGAGCAATTACAAAAGCATGACAATATTTACAAAACATATCAAAAAAACATAAAGTAGCAAAGATTTCATGATTGTGACTTGTGTGTATTTATCATACCTGTGGATGCTCATGTCATTTCACTGGGCGAGCCTGAAGAAGCTTAACACGTCACTTGAATAAAATCAAAGGCAAAGTTGTTTAGTGTGCGATGGTCTACTTTATTTTTCACTTTTATATGTTTCTGCCACCAACCGGCACCTGACAATCACACTGGTTGTGCACGGGGAGTTTTGTTCATTATATATTTTGTTTATTGTTCCTAGTTGCTATCATATGCTTTCAGTAGTTGCACATTTTAATGAATGCATCTATTAGCTGTAGCAAGCAAGCAAACTTGTAACTATAAAGTAAACTATAAAGGCAAGTATATCGATAACAACATTATTTTAATGATAACAATGTTATTTTATGACACGAGTAGCCGACTTGACGTCATAAATGCATAAACATGGTGGGTAAAAAATCAATGTTTGTTCAATGGTAAGAAACTTTTTTTTATTATTAAACATGTTAAATACCACAATGTTAGCTGCTGTCCATATAGAGTGACCTAGATTAAATATAAAAATATATGCAAATATGATATATAGTATATGAAATACAT
>NW_024612871.1:0-4786 GCF_008729295.1 Plectropomus leopardus
TGTGTAACGGAGTCCATGCTCCATCTCATTTACAGCTAAGGGGTCCTCGGCCCAAAAAATGTTGAAGACCCCTGTATGTATGTGTGGATTGTTAAATTGTGTAGCTTGTTTTTGAAGTCTGTAATTGGATGATATTTGTTTGGTCGTACGTGTGAATTCACTACTGTTTTACACTTCCTGTTTTTGCACCAGTTTTAAAAAGGACTTAATCTATTACAATATTACTGATATTAACTGAAAGGTGCCACAATGAACTGCAATGAACTTTAGTTTCTGTGTGCTTTGGCTACAAACATTGTTGGTATAACTGAAATCAAACAGAACAAACATTTTACAGAGGCAAAATTACTGTTAATGTGTGTGTCACATGAGTTTCAGTCAACCTCTCCTTCTCTTTGCTGATGCAGTGTGTGTTTGTCTCATGGTGTCCTGAGTTTACAGACAGCTTCTCCTCCCATCTGAGCGCTGACTGGGCAGGCCGTTTGTAACACTGCCACCTGCTGCTCACTGGAAGCACCTCAGCTCAGACGGACTTCCTGATCTTCCTTCATACTGACGTTTCTGGATCTGAAAGTGTGAAAATGTGACGGCTGTTGATCAGAGGAACAGACTCCGGCAGCCTCTATCGCTGTCTGCAGACGATGGTGGGAAGTCTTTATGATCTCATCTTGATGTGACTTTAACAGGTGAGCAGTCTGACAGGTAACATGACTCACCTTTAAAAAGAAATCTCTGCTGTCATTCATGATGTTTTGAGGCTATATAATATGACGGCAGTGGTTAATTCTTTCGTCACTGGTGCTTCTGGTTTCTGGATTAAGTCATTGCTTTACTATGTAGAACATGTTTGTCCAAAATGAGCCTTGTTAGGTCCAGGTTAGTTGCATTTATTCATGACAAGGAAACAAGTCAGATTTGAGTCTCGATTTACATCTCCACTGACACACGGAAGAGTGTCTGAACTGGTTTGACTGCCTGAACACTCTTTGTTCTCCCGCTGTTCAAAGTTACACTCGACATTGTAGTACATTTGTTAACCGCAAGAAGGAGCGTGCGAGTTCAAATCCAAGATAGATGCCAGTGTACGGGGTCTAATGTTGAACACATTTAACTTTGGGACCAGACATAGTAGAAAATCATTAAAGGTGACATTTCTAACTAGTTTGGGAATGGTCATTGATTTGGTGATACTTCTGAGTTTGCCAGAGATCAATAAAATCAAATAACACAAGATGTGGTTTAAAAAAAACCCAACTGAATCTGGCCCCATTTAAAGTTGTTCTAACAAATGGTGTAGGGACAGGAAAGAGCCGTTTATTTAAGGGAGTACAGTATGAAGCAACAAGGTTATTTTTGGCACTGTGCTGTCACCCTGAGGAGTATATTGTTAATTGCTGTGATTGGCATTGCTGCATACAGTTTACATGTGTCAACTGTTCATAAAACATTTGGCATTGGCATAGATGTAAAATTACTTTATTTTTACTTTCAACAGTTTGTATGCCAAATACCGTAATCTACAAATTTCAATGGCTGCTGAAATATTAGTGTCTAATAACAAACTGATGGCATATATTCATGGAGGATCACATGAATATATGCCAAACACTGGTATTTACTGTTTGTAGATCTGAATTAAGTCACAAGTGATCTAGAACTTGTGTCTTCTTATCAAAAATGAGACTTTTCTTGTTCATTTTAGTCAGGTTAGCCCCTGAAAACAGGTTAGATTTGAGTCTCCACTGACGTCACCGCTGAGACATGCGGGAGTTTCATAACCGGTCTGACAGCATGCATACTCTTTGTTCTCTGGCTGTTCAAAACCAAACAGACAACACTGAATTGTGATATCAGACATTTAGGAGGCGCGGCATGTGTTGTTGTACTTAGGTTTGATTTGTTGGGTTGGTTTGAAGACATACAGTTGTTTTTGATTGGCAGGTGTTTATCACAAACTCATTAAATCTCAGTCTCATTAAAAGTGCAAATCTGTCGTTAGCATAGCAACATTTTAATCTGGAACTACAGACTGAATAAAAAAATCATCCAGAGGTTTCTGAAGGGACACACTGAAACCTGCAGTTTGTCTCTGTCAGTTACTGGAGACCGGTAATTCTGATATGGGCAGAGAGGACATGACCTGGGTGCAGCTGAGGTGTGATAGGCAAATGCTGTCTCCCAATGGACAAACTGTATGGGAGCATTATCAAGCACAACATACAACAGAGACTCTGGACTTGTTGACACACTGAAGTCGTATATCTAGAAAACATGGGAAAGAATTTCACTTTCAAAACTTCAACAATGAGTGTCCTCAATTTCCAAACACTTACTGAGTGTTGTTGAAAGAAAAGGTGATGTGGGGAAAGGTTGGCCTGGAGTGCTCCCCCCCCCCCCCCCCCCCCAAAAAAAAAGTTTGTGCATAAAATATCTTGCTTTGTGTAGTATTCAACTGAATATTGGTCAAAACCGATTTGCAAATGATTGCATTCTGTGCATTTCTGTCACAGTTGTTCTACACTTTTCAGAACTGCCTGATTTTTTTTGTTTTTTGTTTTAGTAGTAAGCCAAGATGACGGCAGTGGACATTTTGAACGCTCTGGAGGGTCTGATAGGAGATGAATTCAAGACTTTCAAGTGGTATCTGCAGCAACGAGACATCCTGGAGGGCTACGAAGCCATCAAAGTGTTCAAGCTGGAGAAAGCAAAGAGGTGGGACACAGTGACTCTGATGGTGAACAACTTTAAACTTCATGGAGCTCTGAAGATGACCAAGAAGATTTTAAAGATGATGAACAGGAATGATCTGGTGCAGGATCTGCCAGAGACCAGATCACGACCGCAAGGTCAGTCACACTCTTTAAATGTGTATTATCTCATCCTTTAGTATTTTATTATTTATTCTGAGTTTAAAATATTCTATTTCCATTTATGAATAACCCTTCAGTACATAACAGGCAAACTCTAAGAACCTGAAAATGAATTAACTAGCTCTGAACAAGTTAATGATAAATAATGAGTAATAAGTCAAAAAAAAAAAACGAGACCTGTCTCTCACAGATTCAGTGGATGTCAGTGATGTTGGAGAGACTTCAGAGAACAGAGGACCTTCTTCCTGTCAGAGTGCAGGTAAAGCTGCTGTAGTCTTTGGTACAAATGAAGGCCTAAAGAGACAAAGTGAGGAACCTGCAAGACAAGAAACCACAAGAGCTCCAGGTAAGAGGCCATATTAGTAACATGAATTAATGGGACATGAACGTGTGCAAACTGAGAGAGAGAGAGAGAAGGAAAGAAGAAGAGAGTGTATCATTTGAAGTCGCCCAGCAGATTAGGCTAATATCAGTCTAACTAGGAGCCCGTTCAAGGCAAGCCTGAGCCAGCCCTAACTAATAAGCTTTATCAAAGAGGAAAGTCTTAAGCGTACTTTAAATGTAGAGATGATGTCTGCCTGCTGGACTGAAAGTGGAAGATGGTTTCACAGAAGAGGAGCCCGATAGCTGAAGGCTCAGGCTCTCGCTCTACTTTTAGAGAATCTAGAACCACAAGTAACCCTGCATTTTCAGAGCACTGCTCAAGAAGGATAATAGGGAACTATGAGCTCTGAAAAATATGACCGAGCATGACCATTCAGAGCTTTGTAAGTGAGAAAGATTTTACAGGGATCCAGTGCAGGGAAGCTAAAAAAAATAAATATAAAATCTTTCCTTAGTTGGTGTTTGTGCATGTGCCTCAGCATTCTGGATCAGTTGGGGAGTCTTATTTGACCAACCTGATGATAAGGCATTGCAATAGTCAAGCCTAGAAGTAACAAATGTGTGGACTAGTTTATCTGTATATCTTTGACAGAGAGTATGCCTCTTTTTTTCAATATTAGGAAGGTGACTGAATGAAAAAAGTTTTTTTTATATATTAGAGTTAAAGAATAGATCTTAATCATATATTAACAAAACAAAAAGCATGTTTACTGATGCTCCTGAGACGAGAGGCATCTTTACAGTTTTTTTTTCTACGTCTCATTATGTCTCACAGATTTGATTGTACCAGTGCCGGAGCCACAACACATCTTGTATTACCAACAAATGCTTCAATCCAACTTCCGGGAAAAGTTTATGAGTGCACAAGAGGGGTGGGCACCGAAGAAGGATGAGCAGCCCCTAGATGATATCCTCACAGAGCTGTACATCACAGCCAAGCACAACGTACACATCAACACACAGCATGAGGTCATCCAGGTTGATACAGAGGGGAAACCAACAGATACAGAAAAACCAATTAATCCCTATAACATATTTGACCCCCCTTCTGGAAAATCTAATCATATCAGAACAGCGCTCACCAACGGAATCGCAGGAATTGGAAAAACTTTTCTTGTGCGGAAGTTTGTGTTGGGCTGGGCTGAAGGAAGAACCAATCAAGATGTGCATCTCATTTTCCCCTTCAGTTTCCGCCAGCTGAATTTATGGAAGAGAGAAAAGATGTGTTTGGCAGAGCTCATTCATGGATGTATCAGGGAAACCAGAGGCATCAAGAAAGAAGCTCTCAATTACATCTTCTCAACTCTGCAGTCATCAGGAAACACCAACTACGACAAGAGCAACTTCAAACTCCTGTTCATTTTGGATGGAGGGGATGAGAGCCGCCTTCAGCTGGACTGCTCTGCGAATGAAAACCTGGCAGTTAACTTTGATGTGACCGCGTTGACGTCAGTGGATGTGCTGCTGAACAACCTCATCAAGAAGAATCTGCTTCCCGCCGCTCGCCTCTGGATAACCACACGACCTGCAGC
>NW_024612872.1:0-1579 GCF_008729295.1 Plectropomus leopardus
TATTATCATTATCGTCATTATTATTATCATTATTATTATTATTATTATCATCCTCTTCAGTAAATAGTTGTTTTCCCAGCATGTCAAATTTTAAAGTTTGGTGAAATGTCTGTGAAGCATCTTAAACGTCCTCGCGTAGGAACATAGAAACCGTTGTGAGGACATGATGTCATCCTTACTGACGGCGTCAGAGATCTTGACGAATGGCGTGTTGCGTGACGGCTCGCTGAGCCCGGCGGCGTTCTCGGCTTTGACTCTGAAGGTGTAGTTCTTGCCCTCGGTGAGTCCTCGGACAGTGTAGGACAGGACGGGCACCAGGAAGTCGTTGCAGCGCTCCCACTTGTCGCCGCCCTTCATCTGCTTCTCCAGGACGTAGCCCATGATCTTGGAGCCGCCGTCGTACATCGGGGGCTTCCAGGTCAGCGTGACGGTGCTGGATGTTGGGTTGTGCGTCTCCACGTCTACCGGCGGGTCGGGGACGTCTGGGACCAGAGACGGATTAATGTTACATTTCTCAAAAACTGTCAGAGTTTATTTGAAATAAACTCTACCCTTCACACTTCCTGTAAGACAGGAAATGAGCGAGTCTTACGTTTCTGGTCCTCGGCGATGACGGGGTTACGCAGCTCGATGAACTCTCCTCCGCCAATCTTGTTGACGGCCTGGACTCTGAAGTAGTACTCTCCGTTGGGGATCAGGTCTTTGACGTTCCAGCTCACCTTGTTCTCTCCGGACATCATGTTGACGTACGTCCTCCTGCCGGCCTCACGGCGCTGCACAAACAAACAAACAAACAAACAAACAAACAAACATCAGTGTGACATTTTCAGGGCCTGCCGTCTGGTTTCAAGCTGTCATGGCAGCTCAGAGGATAAGGCGCTGTCTCAGACCTGCAGGACGTAGTGAATGATGGGGCTGCCGCCGTCGTAGTCTGGGAGATCCCAGGACACTTTGCAGGAGCTCTTTGTGATCTCAGACGCCACGATCTCCTTACAGGGACCAGGAAGACCTGAGGACACAGAGATCAGTTGGTCCAGGGCTCTGAAGACTGCGTGTTCAAGTAAAAACCTGTTCTGATGTGCGAACGCGTGCCGCTGACGGCATACCGATGACTTTGACGTTGATGGTGGCGCTGGCGGCGCCCAGTTTGTTCTCAAGGGTGATTTTGTACTGTCCGGCGTCTGCGTGCAGGCTGCTGTCGATCTCCAGGTGACAGGAAGTGTAGTCCTTCCTGTTGGACACAAACAATCCCATCAGCCACTGCTGCTCACACTGACAGAAACACAGCAGCGGAGATCAATCAGTCAGTCCATCAATCAATCAGTTCATCAATCAATCAATCAATCAATCAATCAATCAATCAGTCAGTCCATCAATTAATCAGCCCATCAACAGAAAACTGGCAGAAATATTCTGAACAAACGAGCCAAAAAAGACCACAACGGTTTCTGACCTCGATCCACCAACCTGATGATCCGACGAAGAACTTTTATTTACTTTGTTCTTTTATAAACTTTCAACTGTAAATAAAAAACTGAATCTGATTTTCTTGAAAAGGTGAAATCAGATTGAATCTACC
>NW_024612873.1:0-8617 GCF_008729295.1 Plectropomus leopardus
TTAATTTACTTTATTTCTTACTTTTATTAATAAACAGTGAGTATTTTCTACAATGGTCTCCTTATTTCCATTTTTATTTATTTAAATATCTACTTGTACTCACTACTACTAATCATCAGCTTTGATAAATTTGGTATTTACCTACCAAAATTACATTTGTGCTCTTATTGCAATACAACTTGTTCATGTTAATTTATATTTGCTTCTATTTAATTGATAGAGTACATAAATTGGGCAATTAAAGCACATAATCACCAAAGCTCAAGTGACTCACTCAAGCAAATATTGTTACATTTTTCTTGTTTTTTTTTTTTTTTTAGTTTGTTGTTTTATTAAATTTATTGGAAATAGTCTGCCCGTCAACTGCACTTGCACATGGCTGCAGGTTTCTTTACACTGAGTTACCAGTCACATATAGTCCTTGCAGGAGGTGACAAAGTCTTTTACTGTCCATAAACCTACTCATGCCCCCATCATCCATTTACTGCTAATTAGGGAGCTGAGAAATTCCTTCTCTACCTGCTTGTGAAGGCTTTGGAACATTATCAAGACATCAGCAGACTTAAATGAGTCTGCGCTGGCTGGAGGAGAGCAGAGAGAGAGGGAGAGAGAGGGAGAGAGAGAGGAGGGAGGGTGAAGAGACAGTGTGGTAGAGAGAAAGTGGGGTGACACGCTGTAGCAATGCAAAGCAATGAGCAAATTAGGATTGTGTTGCGCCCATTGATCATACATCTGATTGAGACTTTGGGATAGCGTGTTGGATATTAGAATTGAACTGTGTTAGTGCCCTGTAGCCTGTGTGAAGGTTTGAAATCCCTCTGGTTCTGCTACAGATTT
The DNA here is from genome assembly GCF_008729295.1 of Plectropomus leopardus. Lineage (NCBI taxonomy): Eukaryota > Metazoa > Chordata > Actinopteri > Perciformes > Serranidae > Plectropomus > Plectropomus leopardus. The sequence goes on from NW_024612873.1 coordinate 838, forward strand.
AGAGATGAAGGAAAGAGAACACAGGGAGGGTTGTAGAGGCCTGGACACCAAATCCTCACCCCAACAAATGCCACAACACTGTATCCACCCACTGCCGGGCTAATCCGCCATGTGTGAAGCAAGGGATGATCCTAAATGCTCATCTCAGCTTCTGGATGTTTGCCAAGATTTTTTCTTTTTTCCACTTATGAGAGAAGTCGATATCTTAATCATTTAATCACTTAAAATTGGGCATTAAAAAAGCCAAAGAATGACATTTTTCTAACTAATAACCCCATACTTATGCAGGACAAATCATGTTTGTGCAAAAAAGGGATGGAAAATAACAAAAGATGTGTTTTTTCATGCACCCATACTCATTTTTTTGCAGCATGCTTCAGTAAAATCATAATATATGACAGATGTGATAGTCTAAATGTTATACTTGGCCCCAAGAGAGAAGAGCGAGTTCTGAAAATTTAACTTAAAAAGCAACTACTGCACCTCTAGCTTCTAATATAATTTCCACGACCATAAAGCTTCTTTTAGAGCATGCAGTGCTCATCTCCAAATATCATCATCTCATCCTATAGGGACAGGGGAGCAGCGAAAAAATGCAATAAAGTGGTATACTTGAATCTGATTCAGCAATGCAGAGATGCTGTACAGATGTGCAGAAACAAGAAAAATTGGATTCTTCCCCTGGTGGAGTGATTTGAAGCTTTCCTTGTGAGGAAGAGGAGGATAGGAGGATTTTAACTGGCTGTCATGTTAATGACAGTGATTGTGTGTTTGTTTATTAGGCTCCTCTGGCTTGTCTGCGGGGTGCAGGGATCTCGTGGTTGCTACATTGTCTGGTGCCTTCATTTAGGTCCTTTTCCAGAGCTGCGGCGGTCCACCGAGACTACAGGCTGTTCTGTGTTCAAAAGCCTTGTCTGCCATCTAAATGAGGCTTTCGGGGCAAAAAAAAAGAAAAAAATTCAACAAGAAAATACCACAATGTGCTGAACATTAGCTCGCACTCGACTGGGATGTTTTGGGAATATGTTGGTTCTCCTTTTTGGATTGTTATTTTTCCCTGTGTATTCTCTAACTGCTATCTACCCACAGGGCACCAGGGTCTCTTGTTGAGGAAAAAAAGGCATGAAATTGACATTATACCCTTAAATGCAGTGCAGATTTGCAGGGAAAACACAGTAATCCACTGACAATGCTTGAAAATCAAACACATACTCCTCTCTCTCTCTCTTTAACAAGCTACAGTTTGCTCTTCAGGTTAAATCCACTCATTAATTACCAGCTTCTCTTTTCATTTATGCCAAAAAAAGAGATTTTCCTCACGTCCCTTATAAGGATACTATTGTTCTTATTGGTCAAACACTCGGGGGAGTTGCAACATTTTATACAAATCAATAGCATTCAAATAATTCATGACTGATCACATGGTGTTTTAGCTCCTTATTTGCAGTAGAAAACCGTGTTTTGTTTGGTTCCCAGAGGGCAACATGAAAGACCTGGGGAGAGGCGGGGAGAATTGGGAATGGTACTGAAGAGAGTGCACGAGGATAATAGGAGGACATTGATCATTTGGTGCACGAGAAGACAACTGAACCTGCAAGCGGAGGCTAACAAGATGTATCATTTATACATTATTTAGACGTGTCTGGGCATCTCGTGCGCATTTCGTTACATCAGGTTTGCATCATCAGCTTTGGAGGGGACGCTGCGCAGTGACCTGAAAGTGCTATTTATGTAATTGTCTAATTTTGTAGTGTTCATCCACCCAACAGAGAAGAAGAGATATCGTGCAAAAAAAAAAAAAAGAAAACGAGCGGCAAAGCAGTCAGTTAGATCCTTCCATTTGTGCATTGTGGGAGGAAATAAATCCCAATTTGGGCAGTGTTAGTCAGTCACAGCTTGTAATAGAAATTAATTTTGCAAATGTGGAGATGGATCAAGTTCCCTCTTGGCAGGGGGAACCATCCCACAGACATGTTAACAACGTCTTCAGAGACCAATGAGGCCCATTTACAATAAGTGTCTGTTTTAAGTCGCTTGCTTTGTGTGTGCATGTGCGCGTCTCACCACAGCAGGCTATAAGGGGTCCCTCTGGTGTCAGCCGGAGAGCGGCCATTTGAGGCAGACTGTCTTTTATGGAGTGATGCTACACTTTCTCAATCACACAATTAAAGCTAGAGAGAGAAAACGAGAGAGAGCGACCGTCTTCTGTTCACAGTGCAGAGAGCAAGAGAGAGGGAGAAAGAGGGATAGGATCTTTTACAGAGGGTGATTTATGTTGTGGTGTTGAGAAAAGAGGAGTCCTTGATAGATGACTTCATTAGATTTAATTAACAGAACCGAAGACCCGGCACAGACAGAGGAGACGGAGGGGAGACAGGAGGGGAGAGAGTGGATTTGAGGAGGGGATTGAGGGATAAAAAAGGTGAGGAAAACTCAGAGAAAGGGTCCAAGCTGGAAAACAGAGAGGTAGAGAACAGGGAGAACGGATGAATGGAGAACAGATGCCAGAGATTAGGATGAAGATGGTGATGCTTGAAGAAGAGGCTTGCTTCTATGTGTGTGATCAGATGGGAGTGCCGTCTGAAGCCACTGAGTCACCAGTAAAACCAGTTCACCCACTACATCAGGTTGCATGTGGGCCACTTTTGCAAAATGGCAGGAGGCCAGGGACCAGCCACAGCAGTCCAGTACATGTGTCTAGGACTTTAGGACATTTCTAGGATTTTAGGACATTTCTAGGATTTCAGCACATTTGTAGAATTTGTGGACAGTTCTACGATTTTAGGATGTTTCTAGGATTTTATCACATTTTTATAATTTAAGGAGGTTTGTAGAGTTTTTGGTTTTAGCATGTTTATAGGATTTCAGCACATTTCTAGAATTTTATCACATTTTTTAGAATATAAGGAGGTTTGTAGAGTTTTAGCACATTTTTAGTTTTAGCATGTTTGTAGGGTTTTAGCACATTTCTGGGATTTTAGGACATTTCTAGAATTTTAGGTAGTTTCTAGGGTTTTAGCACCTTTCTAGGATTTGAGTATATTTTTATGATTTTTGGACGTTTCAGGGACATCTCTGGGATTTTAGCATGTTTCTAGGGTTTTAGGTCATTTCTAGGGTTTTAGGGACACATGTAGGATTGAAGGATCATTAGGGGTTTGGCTAGGGCCTCTGTTGATAAACAAGCTCTATTTTGATACTTTTTTATGCCATCTTATATGAACTAAAATTACAAAAACAATTCCCAGTGTGAGTCACGTTATTAGAAAATGGTTGGTATCATGGCACTACATAAAGCCCCGTTTAGGAGAGGGACACATGTCCGAGTCTGCACACACTTGTACATCGAACACACCCACATGTAGCCTATATGTGGGTGAGACTGATCGGGCATGTGCCGCAGGCTGTGTCTGTTGGCTGAAGGCAGGCTTTGATGGGCCAAATCACTGCCTCTCTCCTATCAGACACATCTATCATCTCATCCCTTTGAATTTCTCATCTCTCCTTCCAAAGAGACAGAGGCCAGAGCCGCAACGACTACAGTCAAACTTGAGTCCACTTTCTGTAGACCTACTTTGACGCCTTTAGATGTGCCGTTTAGACAAGTCCAAAATATTGCCTGCCACTCTTACCTGTAAGAGTGGCAGGCATATTTTTGACTTATCATGCTGTGCTTCAGCTTTGACATTTTGGGCATCTGCTGGACATACAGACAAGCACTGCCACTGCTGCAGATTTAGGAAATACATTTTTTTAGAACAGAAAGAAGGTGAGTGTCCTAAGGGAAATCTGTTAGAGTCAGATGAAGGTGGACAAGGGAGTTTGAGATAGACAGGAATAGGATACTGCATTCTTTTAGCAGTCAAAACGCCATGTGTTGGTCTTTACAAAGCACAGAGGCAGCCATCAGTTAAAGGTCCAGTGTGGAGGATTTTAGGCTGTTCTCTTGCACTGCTGGTATGTTTTCCTATAAAAAGTAATGCACCAAAATTTGTACATTTCCCACATAATGATGAGCCAGTAATTCTTGCATAACCCACAATATTTAGGAAAGATGCGATGACATGACTAATGCACTGATGAGCACAAACAACAAAGCGGTTCTGTTAGGAAGCAAGTTGGCGCGGTCGATGGATGAAAAAACCAAAAAAACAAACAGGACTTCATGTTGAGTATGAAACGTCATTTGTGGGGCACTAATTTGTAGGATTTCATATGAATAGTTTTATGAGGATATGTTGAGGATTTAAGGCCATCTTCTGGCAAAAAACTATATATCATATTCACAGTTATGTTTTCATTAGTTTATGATCCCCTGAAAATAAGAATCGTAGTGTTTTCATACCTTAGGGCCCTGACACACCAAGGCGATGGTCGAACGTTGGTCAATATCAGGCGTTCGATGAGCATCTGTCTCCCTTGTTTTTGAGGTGGGTCCTGTAGCGCTGGCCCTCATTGGCCTCTGTTGACTCATTTTTGGACGACTCAGCATGTTGGATTGGCATCAAAGAAAGCGAAGTCCATCGGTGATTGAAATCACTCTGATCAGCGGTTCAGCTCTGTGGATGAAAAGAGAAATTGAAGTGAGGAAAGTAAACAAATGACTAAAGTCAAGGAGGCATGAAATTGAAACAAACATGTTATATTAGGTAAGATAACTTTTTTTTAGCTGCTGAGCCCTTTAGCAGAAACAGGTTGAAACTGTTTGTGTTCTTGTTCGCTAATGAACGGTAAATCTAATTTGTCTTTTTAATATTGAGTTTTGTTGTTAATGTGCTAACTGGCTAACAAGCATCAAGACGATCTTCCTGTTTAGTGACTGCTGTCAGCTGCTGGTATGCAAAGTTATTTCTTCTCACACAGGCCCAGAGCGTGCATGCTAGCTGGCCGTTGGCTGTAGTTTTTGCAGTGTGTTCAAAAGCAACGTTTTGGCCAGCAACACGAGGCGACGCAACAGTCGGCCTTTGTTACCCCTAGTTCTTTGATGAAAGTTTGGTGTACCTGGGCCTTGAGGGGCCTTGGTCTTATGTGTCTACATACAGAGCAGGTTGTTTTACATGGATTCCACCATGTTGTTTCTATAGTATCCTAAAGCAGACAATTCAAATACTGACTCTAGATAGGGTCATTCATGTTTTCACGTTTTTGTGTCAGGCTTGGCACAGGGGAGAAGTTTTAGTTTAGTTACTAGATGCCACTAAATTCTAATCACTAGACCTTTAAGAGAGCATAACTAGAAATTTGTAAACAAGTCAAGAGATCATAATTTTTTCCTCTGTACAATCAGTAATTAGAACAAAAACTGACAGGCCATCATTAGTAATAGACTGCATTGTAAAAAATAATGGTATTATTGGTTATTCTCTTATGTGTTGTTTCATATGTTAGTAAAAGGGGTAGTGGTATATGCCCTCTCCAGACAGTCATTATGAGCTGCCAGTTGATAGCTCAGTGAGCTGCTGTAGGCAGGGAGCACCTGTCACTCCTCATCCATCCATCCTCGTCTGCTTTAACTCAGGCCTGATGGAAGGAAGAAGACCTTCAGAAGCAGCCTCACCAGCTGAGAGCAATAATTAATCTAATTCCCTCTCAATTCATTTGATGCACCTAATCTATAGGTGCAGGCCGCGCAGATGTGAAACTGAAAAAAAGTCATATTAAATAAAGAATGTAACAAATTTGCAGTGCAAGTCATGATCTTTTTTTCCTTTTAATTACATCACCTCTCTCATCCCTCCTTCCCTGCCTTCTATCCCCCCATCCATCCATCTCCGCTCAGATGGATTCGGGCACCAAACACGTGGTCACATGACATGAATGGGTAATCAGTAGGTATTAGTGCGTGTTAACAGCCCCTAAGCTGAAAGACGATTCCCCTCTCGATATAAAAGAGATAACACAGCAGAAGAGCAAAAAAGCAAATGGCCCTAAGCCTCCAGCTATGCTCCCCTCCAAAGTTGTTTTCCTGGAAAATTAGGCGATTGACTAATGGCGTAAATGCTGTTAATTACCGGCACCAGTACCCCAAACAGTCGTCTCTGCCTGTAACTAATAAGAAATCAATTAGCTAATGAATTGGTCATTAAGTGAAAAGCTAATCTTGGCCGAGGTATTTTTTAATGATTATTTTTTGCCTATGATCCTGGCTAATTGCCGTTGTCATACGGCGCTCTCAGCTTTCAGCATGCCTAATGAAGCTTCATTAGATCATAACTGGCACTCTTGGAAGATTCGCAGGCAAACCTGCTTCCCAATTATTTTTAATTGCCAGACATTCTGCACAAACAAGTGCTGCTGCACCTTGCGGAACAGGAGAGCTCAGGCTGGCTGTGCTGCGTTTCCTTCATGACTTCATTTGAAGCGATTAGAGCGTGGGGCAGGGTCGTCGCCGAGCTGCTGTTGTCTGTGGTGGATTTAAAGAGCCCATCAGCTCAAACTGCTGGGCTCATTGTTGCGCTTCCTTCTTCACTTTGATTTGGACTGAGGAGAAAAGCTGCTGATCTGTGTCGCCCGCGTGCACAGACACTGACGGACACATTGTGTCTGCTTGTAACAGACAAAGAGAGATGCATGCATTTAACTGGCGTTTCTGTGCAATTACAAAAGCACAGACAGAGACAAACACAAATATATAAACACACACACACACACACACACACACACTGCCTGCAACATCGTACCTGTACATGTGTCAGCTGACAAAAACAAAGGAGAGAGAGCATCCCTCCCGGGCATGAATAATTAAGAAAAGACAAAAGAGCTTTGTTTTTTTTTCCTCCCGTATCTCCTTCTTTTGTGTGTCTAGTAAACCCCAGTGTAGTGTACTCCGAGTTCTCCACTAATAAGATGGAGGATCAGTCTCTCCATGGTGCTCACACAACACATGTTTCCAATCTGACCCCGAACAAGTATCTCTGTCTAACGTGAAGAGGCTTGTGGTGAAAACAGAACTGCTGAAACTCTGTCAATCCCGCAGGTGCTTCTAGACAGTTTATCCCGAATCTGCCCTTCCCTCAAACATAAGGTCTTTTCCTCTACTATTGCTCCAGATGACAAACACAAACAATGCGGCTTCAATGGCGCAGGACTGAAACCGTGTTTTGTTTAGCTGGAACGAGCAAAGAGACAAAAGAAATGCATCCAAAATCAACTGCTTGTTCTCAAAACAATATTTGTGGAGCTCAGAGTCATGAATTAGGCGCGCAGCTACATCATGCTATCACCACCTGTGCTTGTGAAGATTTTGTGATATATATTTATCAAGCAAAGGCATATTTGTCCAATCACAATACGGTGTTTTTGCCAAAACATTGTGCCTTTGAGAAAGCAGCCAGTCTTTCTAAATTCCAGGGGCTTGATTTTGTGGCCAAGGCCTCTGATTTACGTTGATGCCAAACACCTCACCCCAGGTGCCTTTGTGTGTACATGTGCCTGCACATTTGTGTGTGTGTGTGTGTGTGACACACTATGAGGAGGCCGGGCCTACTTCACTGGCACGCTGAAGTTTGATGGCGGGTGAATGGCACTCCAGATGTCTATCAATATTTAGCAGTAAACACCCCTGGCAGGCGGGGAGACGTGGCAGCTGAGAGCATGAGGTGGTGCAGCTCTGAACTGTTGACTTTCAGTTTAACTGGTTAAGCTGGGAGGTAAAGCATCTCTGAAGCCGTCAGCCACAGCTGTGGCACTTTGCAGTCTTGGATTTGTTGGAAGCGGGATTCATTTTGTTAAAGGTCTTCACAGAAAAATAGCCAGATTTTTTTAAAAGGAGCAGACCATT
>NW_024612874.1:0-1763 GCF_008729295.1 Plectropomus leopardus
AAAGGGGAGGCCCTCATAGCATGCCGTCTATTTTGCCTCTATGCCAGGCTGGTCCCCACCTCCTCCCTCTGGCCACCAGCATAGTTTGGCCGCACTAGCCTACATAAAGTTTAACTCTGTGCCAGGATGAAAGTTAGTCTAAAATCAGAATTCAAAATAATACAAAACTTAAATTTACCATCCATGAACCCTGGAGCAATGAATTTTGGAACACTATTTGTTTTATGTCAGTAAAAAAAAATGAGATAAGGATAAGGGAAAAGCAACTGATCTCTACTTCAGATGCTCTTGTGTTAAAACAGAATCAAAGTCGCAATAAACAGATGTGCGTTCAACAAAGTCTTAAAGTGACATAAAAGGAAAAAGCAACAAACTTGAGTTGAGCTCATTGTTTTTCAGGAGAGCTATTTCAGCCACCCAGAATCCTCCTGGCATGGTCTTTTGTGGTGTGCGCGCGTGTATGTGCGTGCGTGTGTTTAGACCGACTGTACCAGAGCATCCCTTGCCATTTTCCTGAAGAAAACCCAAAAATATCTTAACCAAGTTGTGACAACATTTCCTCCACCACCACCGCACATTCCCCTCTGAAAATCCCATCTCCTTCCGCACGTCCATTGGCCCTCGCTCCTCGTGACGTGTCCTCCTGCGCGCTCCGATTGGCCGCTCCCTGCGCCCGTCTGTTTGAGTGACACCCGCGGAGCCACAGTCTCCTCCCAGCGGCAGCAGACGCTATTTGAGTGGGGGACCAGCAGATTGTTGTACATAGAGCCGGTTTAGTGTCGTCAATGGGAAGCACACGAGACGGTGGCAAAGCGAGTTACGGTCTAGATTGAAATCCGCGGCTGCACCATGCTCTCCAGGTCCATCCCGTGTCTGTGGATTACATTTTGCCTTCATTTATGCTGTTATGTATACAGCGGAGAAGCACAGAATGCGAAGGAAGGTAAGTTCTTAAAGTTTGGACTCTTCCATCCCGTCGCGTGTTTGGGAGACATCCTCCAGAATTCATAACGAGGTGTCCAAATTCCGCATCTTTTTTTTTTGTCATATCTTCTCCTAAAATCGATGTTTTCGAAATCTGCATATTTTGTGTCCATCAGCAGTGCGGTCAGATGAGGCCGGTGCGCGGGCATGACAGCGCTGTCTGCTGCCCGGGCTGTTCGCGAGCGACCTCTCGGTTGTTTTACGCACGCCAGTTTAAACGCCGTAGAGCACGGTTTAAGACGCAGGAGCTGTTGTTTTTATCCCCCGCGCCAATGCGTTATCGGTATAACTAGCCTTGCCTCGTTATAGATTAACAATCTATCACAGCAAACTAGGTAATATCAGCGGATCGATCGTCCCAGCAGGCTCGCCTTTCTTTCCCCCCTCTCTCTGGAAGTGCCGTCGATCTGGACGCAGCTTCAGAGGTTTGATTTCCTCCAAAGTGGCCTCGGCTCTCAAACAGTCCAGTCTTGTTTCTTTAGAGGGGGAAAAGATTGACCATCATCCGTGAGCTGACTCAATTTGACAAGCTGTAAAACACAAAAAAACAAGAGGGGGCTTAAATATGTCCAAAAGAAATGGCACTTTAAATGGATGCAATTCTGCGTAAATTGATGTAATTATGTCATGCGTAAAAACAGAAAATCACAGCACATGGATTGGTTTTCCCACCACCAATAATACATTAATAACGGAGCGCAGTGTGGATGTTATAGCTGATATGAAATATAAATCCTCTGCATTTACATGCGGGATTTCGCAGACATCCAGAGCATTAT
>NW_024612875.1:0-2109 GCF_008729295.1 Plectropomus leopardus
TGTTTACGCTCGGGATGTCGTTACCATGATGTCAACAAATGCACATGGTGGGATGAAGGAGCATGATCTTTATGTTTACACGAAGCATGCACTTTCATGATGGTTGGGATTAAGCAAAAAAAAAAAGTCACGGATGGTAAGGTTTAGGCAAAAGAGGCACATGGTAAGGTGTAGGAGAAAAAAACACACACATCCATGTTGGAAGTAAACTCTGGTCTCCTACACAAAAGTCAGTTGTTTGTAGGACCCATCCATCTCCCCACCTGCCCACCCTATAAGTGCACTCACGGCCTTTATATTATGTGGTGACTGGCAGCAATATCACCTGACACTGTCCTTCAGCTTTTTATGTGCACATGACCAGCTACATCCAGCCATGTTCTTAAGTGACACTTCCCCGTGCACGTTGCATGTAGACGTGCCCCGTGCCCTCCGGCCATCAGCCGTCCGATAGCATATCATAAAAATGCCATGGGTTCTGACTGAGCGCGTTGTCATCTGACACCATCCAGCCATATTGTGGTTCTTCCAGCAGGCTGTTCCAGTCTTTTGGAGCAGGACAAAGTCCAAAGCAAATTTCCCTATAGGGACAATAAAAGTATATCTTTTCTTATCTTAGAGGCTAAAAGTGGAATCACAAGCAATGACAACATGGCGGTATTTTACAAGTTCTGAATGAGAACAGGCTGATGTGAGCATAACACCAACATAATATGCTGAGGGCACCCACATAGCCAGCAGGGTGAATATTTATATATATTTAGCAGTGAGAAACAACGCTCTGTAGGATTGCATTAAAAGCAAATAAAACCAGTCAGTAGCTTTCAGCTCACACTGGCCATGTTAAATGCTTTGCTCTATGTCATGGCATCATGCTTGTTATTTTCCTACATTGTTACTTATTTGTGGCTCTCTGATCTTTCCGTCTGATCTCGCTGAATGATGCATATCTCCTTTCCACCCTCCAACTCCAATCTGTCCTCCGACACCAGGCTGGTACACACAGTGCAGCCCCTCAAACATTGCTTCATGAATTCCTAACAAATCCCTGCCAGCCAACCAACTGTAAACTATTCATCTGAACATGGAACATCTCAGTACACTGAAATGTGTAAAAGAAGTGTAACATAACATAAATATGCCACTAGAACCCTCCGCCTGTTGGCAGGCGCAGCGGCAGGCCGTGGCTCCAGTTTCGGCCAATTAACACCAGCAGACAAAGTCCCAAGCAGTGAAGAGTTTCATGTTGTGATCGGGGCCATGAATTGTTAAACAGTCTCGGTGCTCTCACAATCTGAGCGAGCTGACAAATGCAACTGCTGCATCTGCCCGACGTGCACTAATTTGAACGTCTGCAATCAGGGGAGCTCATATTATTGCCGTATCGATCTGAGCAAGGAGAGAAATGAGCACTCATGCCCGGCTCAGTTAGGCTCCGCTGGCCAGTCTAATGGGGAAGAGTCATGGCAGCAGAGGAAAGTGAGAAGGACACTGATGAGACTCATTTGGATGTGATTGCACATAATATGAACTAAGTGACTATGTTGTGTAGGAATAGCTGCACGGGGATGCTCGTCAGAAAATGTGTTCCCTTACATTTGTTATATGTCGCAATTCATGTATTTTCAAGTCGCACACAGTCAGAAGTTAACTTGTACTAACTGCAACGATAATGAAACGTTCACAGCAATTACATTTTCTTTATAGATGTGATCACAGCAGAACATTATGGTGATGGCACCACTGCAGATTGACTTTGCAGCATGCAGGCAGGGGTGAACAAAGTAACACACCTGTGCTGTCCAACCAATAAGATACAACAGGTCATTAGGGACTGTACATACATTTTTAACCCATGTCTTAAATTTCTGCATACACCACTTGTCCTAAAGCTCAAAAAATTATCTGCCTTCACTAAACCCCTAAAATAAAGCAGCTTGAATGAGTTTTAAATCCCAAATCTATTTTGCATGAAGAGACAACCTGTCATTCTTCACAAACTTTGAATATCTATGTTTTCCCTCTTGTCAATCATAATCAGTTCAATCCACTCGTTTTTATTACAACACACCGTGTTTTGTTTACTAAAGTAATTATGTATTATTATCA
>NW_024612876.1:0-3188 GCF_008729295.1 Plectropomus leopardus
TCTGCAGGTTCATCATGAACAGAAACACAGTGTTGGAGTAAAAATAGAAAGTATATATTTCTGCTCAGAGTTTCTGCACTGAGCGATTTGTGGACTCTAACCTCCGTCCTCCCACGTCCTCGGCATGTTTTTCTTGTCGGATAACATTCGATCTGCGCTTTAATTTACAGTTAATATTCCTCCTCTAAGATCCTCCAAGTGAAAATCAATCAAAGTGCACTAAAGGACATAGATGACTGTAATGCACACGCACGAAAGTTTCAAACGCGCTATGAAGTCAGCTGTTAACGCTGATAGAAGTGTCTGATGTTACTGTCAGGTTAAATCCCCAAATCTTCCTGAAAATCTTCTGAGAATAAATACTGAAGAACATGACCTCAGTGCTGCTATATGATAATAATACTCATACAATTATAAGAAAATAATTTCCTTGTATTGTTTAGTGAAATTATAAAATAAAACTTACTTAGTAGTAATATTTATCTTTATTGTCTTGATTTCTTTCAAAAACATGGAAAGATGGTAATATGCAATGAAAGAAGACATTTGTAAAAAGTTCATTAAATTACCTGAAACTGCTTGAGGAAAGTGCTTAAAAAATTCTAATAATTCTGTAACAAAATCTGAAAAATTAAATTATGATAATTAGAAATATATTTTTCCTTAGCGTTTTTCTTCTTTTTCCTTGGACATTTTTAAAATAACTTTCTAAACCTACTCATTTCTTGCTATTTATGGAACTCCTCAATGAGTTCAAAGAGTTAAAAACGCGTTTAACAGACGAAGAGTGATGTTGCTCCAGGTATCAAAGGGTTAAAGATGGCTGTCAGTGCTCAGTCTGCGGGATGAAAAGGGAACAAACAGGCGCTCACACTGAAGGAATCCACTGATTGTGAAACAGGAGCAGATGTTTGTGGTGAACTGAGACCTCACACACACCGATGTGAGATCATTTCATGGCTTTTAAACCCGCCCTGTGAGACGTGTACGTGCACGGCGTGTACGCGCAGACGTCCTGTGAAGCTCCCACAGAGGACGGACAGAAAGTGTCCACAAGAAGAGAAAACGCGCAGTATTAGGAGATGAGAGGCGGAGAGAGGAGCTTTGTTTTGTCTCATTATTCGTAGGCGTATCAGCTTCCTAACACAGCGGCTGCTCGCTGCCAAGCCTTTTCTGGAGGCAGAGGCTAAGTAAGCACGCCGCCGCTGCCAGCAGTTTGTTGGCACACGCTAACCGCCACCTGCTGCTGCTGTCGAGGTGGCGTTGCCGCGACCTGGCAGAGCATCTGGCAACCAGAGAGCCGGCAACGTCCCCCGAGGGCCCGGCTCAGTCACCGGCAGCCAGCTCGCATCTCCGACTGTGGAGGACTTCAAGGCTGAAACACACAATGTAAAGCAGCACTTTTTATTTTCCCTCCCGCTGCACAAAACAAGACGGATGTACAGAGAGAGAGAGGAGGGAAAAAAGAGAAATAAATCAGGGTGACAGCAACAACAACAAAAATCATCACTGGATGTTCTCACCAGACTTAACATTTTATTTATAACTTTTACAGCTGAGACTTAATAAAAAACATAGAACATCTTATCTGGTAAAGTTAAATAAAAAATTATGAGTTTGAAATAACATTCAAATAATGATTTGGCAATGAAATGAAAATCTGTCTGAACATTTGCCGCACTGATTCTTTTATTCTTTATTGTTTGTTTGTCGCAGCTTATTTTCAGATTCCTGTTTGCTAGTTTTAAAGTTTTGTAGCTTACATTGAGGTACTTCTAAAAGTTTGCACCTATTAGTTTTATTATTTTGCACCTTCCTGTTGGCTAGTTTTAATATTTTGTATCTTAGTTAGTTTTAATATTTTGCACCTTAGTTTTAATAATCGGATGTTTTATTAGTAAGATTTTATATGGTTATGTCAATAGTCGACTCCTCATATTTAGGTAACAGCAGTGGATGGAAATGTGCACCAATTTTCTGAAATAATTTGGATGAAAATGTGAACTTTTTACTGAGACACAAGTTTGCATGATTGGTTCATTGAAGGAGGATAGAGTCTCTGTTTAGCCTTTTGATAAAATGAGTTATTTGCAGGATTTTGTTTAAATTAACTTTAATGAGAAACAAAAGTGTTAGACCATTCATTCTTTCTGCAGCAGAAAGTTAAAGCTTCTGTCAGCCTCTTATGTGTCGGGCAAACTGAACATCACCGTTAGCTTAATCCTGAAAATACATTAATCTAAAATTTAAAAAATAAAAAACATTTTAAGTGTTTCATTCAACCCTTATTTAGGTAGAAAAAACTTCTTGAGATTAAAATTCTCCCATTTAAGATGTTATATCCAACACAGGACGCCACATAAGTTACAAAAAACATAGAACAAAAACACAAAATCAAAATATGCAACTCCAAAACAAACAACATAAATCACAAAAAGAACACAAAATAAAGTTTATTAATAAATGCTATAAGAGAATCACAAAAATGAGAAAAACTAGAAAAGCAGCTAAAATACACCCTGACATCGTCGACATATAGACGATACAGAATCCTGCAGCTTTGAAACAGTTGAAAGAAGAGAGTTTAACTTTAATAAAGTCTTTCTGCAGAAATCTCCACACACAGAAAGACTCTCACAAACCTTTTTTACAGGTGCAGACGCTAAGAACAAGTTCTGTGAACAGACAGAAGAACCGTCATAACGAGAACATTTTTCTTTTTCATTTTCAGCAGACAGCGCAGACTGTCGTGTCGACTGTCTTTGTTACGTTGGACGTCATGCCGAACAAATTGCACCCTGCTCATAAAACTGAGCATATCTTAAAAGGAAATAATGTACAGAGTTCAAGTAACTTATAGAGTTAAAAATATTTACTTGATGTTTCTTCATTTAAAAATCTTTTGGATCAAAATAATTTTTATTTTGATGATGATACAGTTTCAACACTTTAATCAGTTACGCTGGTTTATTGACCTCCATACGCCTTTAGTTCAGGCTGCATCAGTTTTAAGGACAGTAAGTCACCTGATGATACTCCAGGAAATGACATCATAATAAGCAAAGATTTTAACCCTTTTAAAGCTGGATTCACATCATTTTTCTTGTGCGTTATTGAACCTTTGAGACCTTTGAGCAAAGTGGTTTTATTTTATGTAGAAAAAATGGGGAAAAAAGGAAACGAAAAAC
>NW_024612877.1:0-3667 GCF_008729295.1 Plectropomus leopardus
TTAAAAACAAAATTAAATAAATAAATAAAACATAGAATAAATTAATTAATAATATACATAGAATACAGAGAACATGTACAATTTATTAAATAAACAAAAAAGAAATCAGAACAAAATGGTTTGTTCAGACCTAAGTCAATATTTATTGTGACCTCCCTTTACACGTAGCACGCTGAACTCTCTTGGGAAGACAGTCTTGGAATTTTTGCTTATTAACTTGGTTGTCCTAGAAGATTATTTTTGTAAATCTCAAATTGCCAACCCAAGAGAGTTCAAAACATGGTAAGTGGAAAGGGACGTCACACCAAATACTTGCAACTTTAGCCTGTTAAAGTTGCTTTATTCTGAAATATTTGTTTTTTAATACTCTGTGTGTTTCCTGTGTGTTCTGGTTGTATTTTAGTAAAGAGACTACTGAGAAATAAATACGTGTGGTAATTATAACCTCGCTAAAATAAAGTTAAAGTGGCTTAAGACCTTTGCACAATACCATAACCCACCCCCTCAAATAATTTTCCTACAGTCCCTAAACTCAAATGAAATTTCTTGTGTGCATTTTAAACAGGAATAAAATAAAAACCTGTCCTAACTGACCTTATTGTTAGATAAACCCAGTGGAAGACGGCACAAGAAGCGCTCTGTCCGACTCTATGGGCATCTTCAACGCCATCAGTGGCACACCAACCAGTGCCAACCCACACGGCTCAACCACCATCCTCTGATACGCCGCGCTCATGCCTTCTTCATCAGGAACGACCACATTTCAGTCAAGAGGATCATCATCCATTTGGTATTTTTCATCCTGTACACGTCATGAGCTGGAAAACGTGATGTTTCCTCTCTGTTATCAGTTGGCCCGTGTTCTTGTTTCCTATGGAGACTGCGGTCAACACTGTTGACATGTGAACGGTGATTCTATCGACTTATTGCCAGTTGTCGGTCATTTATTCTTGTGTACATTCGTTTTTATGCTGTGTAAGACAGGGTTAAACACGGTGTTATCTTAATTATTCCAGTGTCTTGAGCTCCACCCAAAGGATGTTGAAACAGACATGAGGTACTTCAGTGTTTGACCCTACACCTTATCTGTTTTTTTAACTCCCTTTTATGGACAGTTGTTTGTAAGAGAGAGCGCTTCAATAAAGTTTTTAACGAAAAGAAATGAATAAATGCCACTGCTGTAACCGTTCATACATCCGTCAGTATTTTTACATCTCTCTTTTCTATTCTTTTCCATCCTGTTACAGCAGATGCATTTTTTTTTTCTCCGTGTAGCGCAGAAGCATCAGAGTTTATCTTTTATCTGACCTTGGACATTTGAAATAATCTCTCACTTTTTAGGCCAACGGACATGTATAGAAAGTGTCTAAAGCCAAGTGAACCACAATGTTTGAACCTATTTTCTGTAAAGAAAAAGCGTGTGCAATATTTTTACTGAGGATACCAACTGCACAGAAAACCACTCTTGCCAAAGATGTTAAAAAAAAAAAGACCGCGCAAGTCAAGACAAGGGTGTGACAAATTGTTTTTTTACCCCCTTTGTTTCTTTGTCTGTCATGTAGATGCCTTTTATTATCAGAGGTAAGATTACAAAAAACGTTTTTACTTATTGACTGCTCATGTAAATATGTTTAAGACTTATACATAAATAAATGAAAAACTGTAATAATACCTTTTTCCATGCCTTTTCTTTTGTATATTCACCATGAAATTGCTAAAATATTCACTTTGTAATGTGAAGAATGTGAAAGTGTTTTATTTCCTTTGTGAGTTTTGAAATGCATTTAAATTTCTTGAACACTTTCACCCTCTGAGCCCATTTTGTTTCAGATGCAACTCAAAGCCGACACTTATCTGTGAAGCAGAAGCTGCAGACGCCCAACTGTCAGTGAAGCTTTTGCATGTCTCGTTTGACAGTGGGATCACGCAACAAAGAAAATATTCACGATCCATGGTGGATATATGTTACTGTGGGTGAGTTGAAACTGTTAAAACTGGCACATATCTGCATTTTGCTATGAATTCACCTCACTATGACATGCATTTGTTTTCAGCAACAGCATTGTTCACCAGTATGTAGGTCCAAAACTGACAAATGTGTCCAAAAAGTAAAACATATATTGGAATATATCGATAAATAATGCTATTAGATAATTAGAATAGTGCAAAAGTAAATGGACACTTCATAAATGCGCTTGCGCTTTGCACAATAGATCGTTTAAAAAGAACCTGCAAAGTTTTAGATTTCCTTCACACACACTGCAAAACATTTTAAGTTTAACAAGTTTTAACAAATCTGAAAGCGTCGTCATGGTATATTTGTGATGTCACAGCTACTTGGAAATCGCGATGGTTCGTTTAGAGGCACAGACTGTGTGCGTTTGTCTGTGTTTTGGGTGTTTTGACACCTTAACAGTATGTATATAGCACCTGTACTTGCAAGATATTACATAGAAATTGGACTTTTTTATAATAAAGGATCTTAAAACATTTAATATGTAACTTTTAAAAGCTTCTCTAATAGTTAGCAACTTCAGTAAACCAAGTTAGTTCGATCATGACGAAGAGGATTTTGCTAATGATGAAGTTCAGAGATCTGTGAGTTGTGTTTTGCTTAAGAAAATACAAATATGATGTGACTAGTTTGCAACCAGCGAAATTTGGTTAATTGAAATCAATAAACTTATTAAATGTGCCATATTTAAGTTGCAACAACTTCACAAAATCTAGTCAATATAACTACATTTTTAAGTAAATGGAACCAGATATAAATTTAACTTAAATTAAGATTAATAGTTACGTTTACTTACATTTTTCAAGGCAATTGGTTCCTATATGTTTCTTTTAAATGTATATTTCCATTTATCTGTACTTTATATAATAAAGAGTAAATTCGGGGTGTCGACTAACCTTATTTGTCAAGACAAAACTGTCATTCCATTATCAGTTAAAAATAATTACGTAGATGATATAAAGTCATGACTGACGTCACAGAATGATCATTTTAGAGTATTATTTCATGTCCTTATCTTATGTGCTTCAGTTATGAGTAATAACTTACTGTATTTGCCTTCCTGAAAGAGTGTGTGTGTCTCTTGTTTGTGTGTTTAGTTGTGAGTGGGCGTGATGGTCAGGTTCATGGAGCTGCGCACTCAGTGAACAGAAACAGGAGTGAAATCGGGGTGCTGACTCCTGTGAAACCTGCGCTCGGTGTCACAAACAGCCCGCCGGTGTCATTGTGTGCGAGGGCTGAGCTGCTGAGCATCATGTGTCTGACGTGAGTCCTGCCTGTGTTTCATACTGTTTGTTTGTCTTTCTCTTTATTTGGGGAATTGCACAAGAATTAAGGTTACTGAAGTTTATGTTTTAATCACTGCTTTTCAGTGTTGGAATATAACTAAGTACATTTACTCAAGTTCTGCACTTAAGTATGAATTTGAGGTACAGTTGAGTATTTTATCTTCATGCTGCTTTTAACTTTTACTCCATATTTCAGAGGGAAATATTTGTACTTTTTACTTCGTTACATTTATCTGACAGCTTTAATTACTTTACAAAAATATGATGTTTGTAATAAATCAAATTACCAAGAAGTTTATACGAGCACAGCTGATTAATCAGTCGGTCGATTCACAGAATATTAATTGCTAACTGTTCTGATAAACAT
>NW_024612878.1:0-1050 GCF_008729295.1 Plectropomus leopardus
TTTTAGCTCAGCCATTGTGGTAAAGGGAGGGTGTGTGTGTGTGTGTGTGTGTGTGTGTATAAAACTACTCTGCTGCATTCATTTTTAACTTTTCTTTGCTCACTTCCCCTCTCTTTTTGTGTCTTTTCAGCCACTTGCTCTTTTGCACCACTCTGGTTCAGATGTGTGTTTTGCCCCCTAGCGACCATGGCTGTAGACTGTTACCAGTGGTGCTGTTGCTACAGTAACAATCTAATGCCACGGTCACCATGGAGACAGTGGGAGAAATATGATTGGCTGTGGTAAACACTGACGTCCTCTGTGGTTTGATGATGTTGGTGATGCAGCCTTCAGTAGTGCTGGGGCTCTGAAATGAAACTTCATACAGTACAGCAGCATCTTCCCACTCATCTTAACTCTCACAGCACCAAAACAGTGGATTTTATCATACAGAGCAGAGGTTTGCCAGACGTCAGTAGCCATGACTGTAGACTGTTACTGTACTTTGGAGGAGTTTTAGCAGTAAGCAGTCTAGAGCCAAGGTATTGATGCACTGACTTAAAGTGTACAGAGCCTTGGATTAAATCAGACTGCAGAGAAAGCATACAGGCTGGTAGCAACATGCAGAGGGAGAGGCGGGGTGTGCAGAGGGAGAGAGACACCATGATGCTGCCCTTTGTTCAACAATTAAATGTCATCTGTGACTGCATTACATAAACAAATCAAGGTGTGAAGTGCAAAAGAAAATGAGCTCTTTAGTGCTCTTTACAATCACCTGGCATATCTCTGTGGTTCACCACACAACCATTAGCCAAATCTGATTATATACTGTGACACAGTAGCACACTGCATTGCCAGAGGCCTCAGGCTATGTGAGGCCAGACTGGCGGTTACATAGCCCACTTGTTGTGTTTGTAGTATTGATTTCCATGCCGATTATCTATGAGTCAGCCACAGGATATGGATGGATGGGAGCACAGGGTGGACTGGTGGCTTATGCAAGCTAGACTCTGGGACTGACGTCAGCAGGCCGGAAATTTGAGTACTCAAAAGCACTTGTCTGATGTTTAT
>NW_024612879.1:0-2002 GCF_008729295.1 Plectropomus leopardus
TAGATCGCATAGTACATCTATGTACATGTATTCTTTGCAAAATGGATTAGTGTGGTTGGACTGCTTTATTTACCATTAGGATCTGTCACCTGCACTGGATAATTGGCCTCCAGGGACTGTGGAGGAGACAAATACAAATAAGATAATATTAGCAAGAAAATATATAGTCTGGTTGTCATGTTGGCAAAAAATATTTCATATTTACAGTCAGTCATTAGCTTGTTTACAATATTATGTGAATGCCACTGTAACACTGAACATCCCGTGGATCCCATTTTAACTTTAAAACTATTGAACAGCCAAATCCAACTCAACTGGCATGATTCTGAGTAGAGTTCAGCCCTAGAGTACACTGAAAAGGTTAAGTGTCCCTCATGTAAAATCAGTCTGACTTATGGTGTGAGGGATATGACCTTTCTAAAATCACATTTTTGGGGCGGAAATTACAATGCGACCATGTGGCCAATTGGGATAACATTACTTGGATAACTATGAATGAAGCTAAGAAGGAAAACCTCAGAAACAAAAGTTTGTCTGCTCTGGTGACCCTTTTCTTTGGATCTAATGGAGGCAAAATGCAGTCAGTCACTGTGAAAGAAAATGAGGCTGTTGTGTGCAAAGATGGGAACAGCCTGCTACAACCTGTTCTTCAATGAGCCCTCAGGCACTAACAATCACAGCACAGTGTGCTCAGTTATGGTACATTTCCTAGCAGATTACTGTAAGACTGTGTTTTCTGAGAAAGAAAAATGAGAAATCAGCTCAAAGCAGACTGGGTAGAAGACAAGTTGAGACAATGAGACAGTTTCACAAAGCAAAAGAAACAAGAAAAGGTGCTTACAAATTCTGCCACAAAGCTAGTGGTGTCTGTGTCCTCCACAGGTTCAGAGGTGGTTATGTCTGCTGGAAGATGATGGAAAAACACAAGTCAATATAATGACTTTATTCTGTGACTTGTCACCCACCTATTTCATCCACTTCCTAAATATCACCAAACTATCAACTGCAGAGATGCAGAGAAAAGCCACATCCACCTGCCACCCTACACATTCTGCTCTGAGTCTGTGACGTATTAGAAACACATTAGCGTAGGCAGTATACTGGGTAGTAATGACACATCATGATCATTTAAAGGGAAGTAAACTATAATTTGAAAAAGCAGCAAGGCTTTCTCAAGATAGTGATTAATGCCTATTTTATAGTCTTCCCAAATACAAAAGTGTGATTTTAGGTGTGTTTACTCGCCACTTCAGTCCTGATAAAAACTATCTGGCTTTCAGTGCATGAAAGCCTCTCAGAAACAATGAAATGACTGTTCAGCACCAACATGTAAAACTCTTAAATCGAATGCCCCATAGCACTGAAAAGGAATATTTCTAACAGGCACATTCACGGATGAGTTGGGAGAGCAGCACAAAGGAAGCTTTTCAGCTCCTGAAAATACCTAAACTGGGCTATGTGGGCCGTCATCAGTCCACGTCACTATAAAGCCATTGTATCCCAAGGGCACCAAATACAGAACTCATCTGGCCTTTCTCGAGTTACACAATGACGATGAAACTTAATTTTGCATTGGAAAAAAGAATTCCGATGAAGTGAGCAGGTGTAAACAGGCAGTTTCCTCCATGCAGCCTTGAAGCAGCCGTCATGTATGTGGGTCAAAGAGACTGTGGAACCAGCCTGGATACCAGCCTCAGACTGTTAAACACTCCAGTCAGCCTGAGCCTTTTAGTGATGGATATTTTGGATTTTGGTATAATAATGACATTTTCATATGCATTATGACTAGTTGCACATAACTATACTGCTTCTTCCTTTAGATTTCTGTATGTAAGATTTTAGCAACAAATATCTCCGATAGAATTATAATATGTTATAATCACGTTTTTTTAAATAGAAAATAAAAGAGGAGAACCAGTCCGGGGAATGAAGACAAAGATGATGATGATTATTATTATCCTTAATGATATGATTATTAGTCCGCAACAACAACAATACTACT
>NW_024612880.1:0-4857 GCF_008729295.1 Plectropomus leopardus
TTACAATAATTAGAAATATAATGGGGAGAGGGTGAACAGGGATCATTTTCTGAATCGACTAATTACTTGCAATTTTGGGGACATTTCTTGCAGAGTTGCTCATTGCCTTTTCCCCCATATTTTTGAAAGAATTTAAAGCAACTTGCTCAGGGATTCAAAGGTTTAAATACTCATGAAAGGTGTCCAAATGCAGCACAAGGAGTGATGTCAATCAAAATTTGACATAAAAGAATATATATAAAAGCACCAAGAATAAAAGAGCCATTGAAATGGTATTAAAGTGCAGAATGAAAACCATGTGGTGTGTGTGTTAAAATAAATAAATTATAATAAATATACAGCTGTTTAAAATGCACAGTGTGTACAACCTGAATTCACAGATTAAAGTGCAAACAAAGCCCCTGCACTAGTTAAATAAATTAACAGTCTGTTTTTGCATCACGTGCATGATCAGGCCTCATAATCCTCCTCTTTAGCAGATGGATGTAATAATGCACGTTTTTTTTATTATAGTTCCTTGAGATTTTGTAGCCTTGCTTCAAACAAAACCAGTGTGATTTTTTCAAGTGAGTTTCTCGTCAATTAAGAGTCCAAGAAACCTTGATGTAATTTTAGAAATTTCATCCCCATCCATTTATCACTTTGCTAGTTATATTTCATTTTCCCTGCAAATACACATTACATTAGTATTTAAGAAGGCCTCTGTTTAGTTAATTCATAAACTCTGATTTATTTATTAATTTGTTTCTTATCAAACTGGTACTTAAAATGTGTTGTTGTGCTGCAGGTGTTTTTATACGTCCCCAGCGCTACGGTGGATCTCTCCCTGTTCGGCAGAGATCAAGCCTCGCTGATTCAGAGTCTGCGGTCCGCTCACAGGTCGCTGAGTTTCAAGTGTCTCCCCCAGCAGATGAAAGCCACCATTGAAGGGCCTTTTGCTGCCGTCCAGGCCCTGAGACAGGACCTCACCCTCAGGGCCAGCCGGCTTAAATCCCAAGTCTCAGCCCAAACTGCTGCCGTCAAACTAAGAGAAACTCCTCTTAATCCGAGGGTAATATCTCATCATGAGTCCGTGGCCTCTGTAAGCCGCAAAGCTAAGCCGGGACTGCCGAGCTCAGACTGCTTATCGACGCCGCAGCAGACCCCAGGTGAGGCGGTCCAAAGCCGGCGCTCAAATGCAAAAACTCAAAACGCTTCCCCGAGGCGAAAAGTTTCCCCTGAGAGAGTGGCTGTGGGGAGTCTTTGTGACACACACAGTGACGGAGAGGAAGAGCAGAGAGAAAATAGGACCGAGCCAGCGAAGGCCAGCCGCACACAAGCGCTCAGTGACAGGGTTAGATCTTCCTTATCAGGCAGAAACCTTCTCCCTGCACAGGAAATATCAGCAGAGCGGCCAAGAGTAGACGACATTTCAGAAAAACGCAGCAGACCAGACAGGATTTCAGTACCTGAGATCACAGGAGAGAATCATACAGACTCCTTCTACAACAGCTCTGACTATCTGAAGGAATCAGATCAGAGCAAAGCAGCAGCTAAGATCCTCCAGACCAGACGTAAAGGCGTCTCACAGAGCGATACTGTGGACGGAGACGAGCTGTCTCTGGATCAGGAGGAGGGGAGCGTCTGGGTCGACTCCTATGTATTCAGATACATTAAAAAATGTGACCAAACGGAGTTTGACAGATGCTTGAAAGGTCTTGATGTGTGTGTCGAGTGTGAAGGTACCGAACTCACGCGGATTTTGTTGACTGAGAGAAAGCCTTCCAAGACAGAGTCGAGGATCCAGGAGGCGCTAAGTGACTTCAAATTTTTGGTGAAGCATTGGCAGTTGATGTTAAGAGTTCATCAGATTGACTTTGACACGGAGGAGAAGAAAAACAAACTGATTGAAATCTGCGATGATTTGAGTTTCCTGTACAAAGATGTTCTCTACGTGCCGGAGGATTCGTGCATTAAAATCATCGGGATGTCGATATTTAGTCACTTGTTCTGTCAGAGGGTGAAGGACACATTTTCTAAACTCACAGACTCACAAAACCTTTTTCCTCCATATTAGCTCTGGCTCTTGGACCGGTTCCATTCAGGACTCTTGAAACCTTGATGCTACCTAGTGAACCAGCCTGCGTTTCCAACAGCTTTGTGCAGAACCATAATGGAAAACCTCTAAAGGTCATGGAATTTCACAATCACATTTTCCAGGCTTGGAAAAGTCATAAAACTAGTAAAAAATCATTGAAAGCTTTGGAAAAATCATGGAAATGTGTTGTGTGTAATACATTCAATTATTTTAACACACTTTGGTTATTAATTTCTTTTTTTTATAAAAACAGGCTTGGAAAACAATGTTGGCAATTTTTTATCTGTAGGGTTTTGGGGGTTTTTTTGGGTGATTTTTAAAGCAGAGTTAACAGTTTAGGGCAACCCCTAAACTGTTAACTCTACTATAGTATAGTATAGTAGCTCTGTGCAGAACCTGTCCTCGCTGCAGTGGTTGCAGGTTTGATTCTGGCCCTTTGCTACATGTTGTCCCCTCTCTCTCTCTCCCCCTTTTAGACTTATACCGTCCTATCACAATAAAGGTAAAAGCCTAAAAAAAACTTTAAAAAGAAAAAAACATTGGGGACATTTTTTTGTTTGTTTGTTTTGTTTTTCTTAAATTTGTGAATTTGTTTTCATTCAAAAAAGAACATGGACCAAATATTAAGGAGACCACTGCACAACTTACTGTTTTTTGGGTCTAGCTGAGAACCAAATGTTCAGGTTCTAGACCAGTTCATTAGTTTATTAGTAAATGCTCTGAACATTTTAATATTAGATGCCAGAACCAGAATGAAACTGGTTCAATGATAGTGGGAAAGGGTCTCAGAGATGGAGCAAAAACAAATGCTTTTATCTGACCACAGGATGGCGCGTGTTACCCACAAATCAGTCTGAAAACAGCAGCTGAAGTGAAGGTAGATTACAGCCAGAGTTTAGATCCCTGTGATATATTTTTCACAGTCCTGCCTAATATTTACAACCATAGAAACTGTATCGTAGATCTGTCTGCATCCATGACTCAGAAAAAAACAATTAGTGCTTTTACACATTAAAGCAACCCAAAGGAAAATAGTGAAGAAGAAGAAATGATCTAAAAATTTGTGAGAAATTAGGGGAAAACAATTACAAAAAAATTACCTAAAACTTGCATACACATAAAAAAGGAAAGTTATAAAAAGAAATGACCTGAAAAAATGCTTAAAAATTATAATAATTCTCTAAAATAATCATTTTAAATGTATAATTATGATAATTTCCAATACAGTTTAGCTTTAGAATTTTTTCTAGAATTTTAAAAGTGATTTTATTTGTTAAAATGTATGTTTGCCTTTATTTAAAAGGACAGCATAGGAGTAAATATCCAGGAGAGAGAGGATGACATGCAGCAAAGGACCATGGGTGGACTTGAACTCGTGTTAACAGCACAGTCGTTATATATGAGCTATTTCTCTACCAACTGAGCATCAGGCTGCCACGATGTAGCAGCTTTTAAAGAAAACCTAAAAAGTGTTGCCAAGTCTTTTCTTTTTCATTTTTGGCCATTTTTATGGAAAACTTTGGTGATTTTTATTTATTTATTTATTTATTTTTAAGAAAACAGGTTTGGAAGGCATGTTTTCTTTTTTGTGGAGTTTTTGTGATTTCTTTTCCTTTTTTAAAAAAAGAATTTGGCATTTTTGTATAGAGAACTTTGGTAATTACTTTCTCTTATTTTGTTTTAATTTTTTTATGAAAACAGACTTGGAAAAAAGTGTTGGCAACCTTTTTATTCATGGGGGATTTTTTTTTGTGATTTTTATAGAAGACTTAAAAGACCACTGCACAACTTACTGTTTTTTGGGTCCAGCTGAGAACCAAATGTTCAGGTTCTAGACCAGTTCATTAGTTTATTAGTAAATACTCTGAACATTTTAATATTAGATGCCAGAACCAGAATGAAACTGGTTCAATGATAGTGGAAAAGGGTCTCAGAGGAAGTCATAGATGGCGCAAAAACAAATGAATGTACTTTTATCTGACCACAGGATGGCGCGTGTTACCCACAAATCAGTCTGAAATCAGCAGCTGAAGTGAAGGTAGATTACAGCCAGAGTTTAGATCCCTGTGATATATTTTTCACAGTCCTGCCTAATATTTACAACCATAGAAACTGTATCATTGATCTATCTGCAGTCAGAAAAGTCAATTAGTGCTTTTATACATTGAAGCAACACCAAGGAAAATAGTGAGAGGAAATCTGAAGACAGATAACTTTAAAGGCAAGTAGAGTGTAGCTCACCTGGTGGAGCAGGTACCCCCTGAACAAAAATCACAGCAGTTATGGGTTCAAGTCCACCTTTGGCCTTTTGCTGCATGTCATCCTGATTCTCATTGTCTGTGTTATGAAATGGGTAGACAGGTCATGCCAATAACTTCTGAGGTGTTGAGTAGCTCATGTGGTAGACCAAGTGTTCAGTATATAAAAGCCACAGAAACCATGTGTTCAGTTCCAGCTTTGGCCCTTTGTTGCATGTCATCCCCTCACTTTCCTCCTTCTCACTGTCTGTTTTATCAAATAAAGGGAAAATCCCGAAAAAATAATTTAAAAAAGAAGTTTCTGATTGTAAAATATATCAATACTAACCCAAATTTGAACTTGGTAAAGCTGATTTCTGTCATTGAGGCTTTATTATTTAACCTTTTGAAACCTGGGAAAATTGGCTTGAATTATTTGAAAAACATGGTAGGAAGGCAAGAAGCAACTTAAGATTGGGGAAAAACAAGTACAAAAAAAATGACCTAAAACTTGCACACGTAAAAAAAAAAGACCTGAAAAAA
>NW_024612881.1:0-4999 GCF_008729295.1 Plectropomus leopardus
GAAATGTCAAATAGGAGTCAGTTTCACCTTTGCCTATTGTTTTCCAGCTGGTCTCTTCCCTGTTGATCTTCCTCTTCTGTCTTTGTTATCTCATTTTCTTCCAGTCCATCTGTATCTTCATTGTCTTTCACTTCTACCTGCCCACAATCTCCAGCAGTCGATTCTTCACATGCAGAAAATTCAGGGTTCAGTGACGGGCATTCTCTGTCCTCAGAGCTCTGCAATTGTGGTTGAGGAACAACATCAAGAGCACAACTGTCCCGTTTCTCAGAGTCTGGCTCACAAGGCAAATCTTTCAAAATGAAATCAGAGGGGAGGCTTTTATAAAACATGTCGTCTTCATCACTACTGTAATCAATATCATCACTGTCGTCCGCTGCAGCCTCCTCTTCAGAGCAAGAGTCCTCTGATCCGTGGACAGGTGAGGTCATGTAAGGCAAGCTGAGGGATTTAGTGTGCCGGTTGTGTGAGTCCATGCTGAGCGGTCTGTGTGGCTTTAACTCTGTCGGGCTCTGGGTTTGTATCCCAGGGCCTGGTTGCAGGTCTGTCTGCAGCTCTGCAGAATGATGGGAAGCTTGCGCCATGACCTCGTACTCATCATCTGAGTGACCAGGAGGTTCAACGGAGAACTCGTTCACCTGAGAGGTAAAAAGACACAGGAAGTGGAACTTTCTATTAATCTTTCAGAAATACTTTCCACCTTCAGAACAGTCCAAATCTCATCTGTACAGTGAAAACAACACACACCTGATATGAAACACTGCAGTCCATGTGTTCCAGAACGCTGCAGTCCATTTGGTCCAGGAATTCAAAGTTGTCTTGAACATAGCCAGACAGCTCCTGGTCGTCCGCCTCCACTTCAGTCGAGTTGTGGGCATCAGAAGCATCAAACACGCACTCATGAGCATGCAAAGCCACTTCTGGCTGACCATCAGCCAGCTCCACTCCTTTCATGTCTGCAAATGAAGCACGGAGCAAGATTAGACATGAGCTTACATCACCTAAATCCATGTAGTCTTAAGAAAATAAATAGTATGAAAAGACTCAGTTACCCATGTAGTCGTCAACATCCTTGTCATCATCAGCAGTATTATCTTTCTCAGTGTGGGAGTTCAAGCTTTTGGCTCGTTGCTTCCTGGACACACCCATCACCGGCTCTGGGCTCCGTATACATTCTTCTCTGACCTCCTCCTCTTCCTCCTTCTCTTTCTCTTCCTGCCCACCACCTCCTGCACCTGTGTTACCTTCTGCACCCACGACTGCTTCCCCTTCTGTCACTTTCCGACTGTGATTTTTCTCCTCTTCCTCAACCTTTCTGCCTTCTCCCACCTTCCCCTCCATTCTTTTGCTTTCCCTCCTCTCTGCCTCCTTACCTTCCACCCTGTCCCCTCCATCCTTATCCCTGCCGCGGTGGATGACCCTGTCGCCCCCGCCCCCTTGCAGTACCCCTAATGCCAGGTTAGAGGTGATATGCAGGGGTACAGTGACCATGGTGGGCCCCGTGATGTGCATGGCTGCTCTTCGGCCTACTTTAGTGGAGAGTCCTGGGGATCTGGACTGTAGACTCTCGTTGACGCCTAAACCTTCAGGGTCGAGGGAAGTGTAGGTGCCCTGGGTCCCCGCACCCCCACTCACTAACCCTGTTCCCCTGCGGTAGGTTACAGCATATTCACTGCCACCCATTGCACCAGTGGATGCTGTGACCTCTGGGCCAGATTGGGGGGAGTGGGTGACGAGAGGAGACATGTTGGTGGAAGGAGGGCGCTGGGCAGGACGTCTGGATCCTGGAATAAAAAAGACAGATGAGACATGAGGCTACGTGTAACTGTTTTTTTATAACTTTAATCTGATCCAAACTATGACTGTTTTTTTCTGGCAAATTATTTTGTTTTAAAGGGTAAGCACACACAAACCTGAAACACGTTTTTCTTACCTATCCTCAGGTATGTAACCATGAAAAATGTTCACTTTTTATGCACGTTTTCACCTAACTGTCTCTAAAATGTATGTTTGTGGTGCTCTAAGCATTACAAAATTACATTTGAAAAAGACAATTTGCTCTTGTAACATATTATTTGTTGATTGACAAATTTGGGATATGTGTGACATGAGTAGCACCTTCATTTGGATAGGGCGGGGTGCTGAGGGAGTCCATGCTTCTTGCTGGTCTCAAAACAGGTCTTTCTTTCTCTGAAACAAAGAAGTAATTATTAAAGACATTTTTTAAGAAAAAGTCCAAGTTGTCCTAATTTTTACTTCACAATGTGGTTACAAAGTTATACAATCTTAATCATGACTTGTACATTACCAGGGGCCGCATGACTGTAAGAAATTGTTAATCATAGTCATAAGTTTTCAACAGAAATGTCTTTCATTGCCAGAAAAGCGAGTGATCTCCCTCTGCACACAAGGTGGGGAACAACTACCAGGACTAATAACAATAAGGAGGTATGGTACCTTTGGCTGAGTGTTTGTGCCTCCGTCGTGGGTCATGGAATCGTCCTCCGATGTTGAAGATGGACATCCACTTCCTGCCTTTCAGAGATCCTTTTCTCCTGAATGAATATTCATAGAAAAAAAGTCTTAAGAACTTGTTTTAACGATGCAGTGTCATCATGCAGCAAACACTGTTAGCATCATTCCACCACACTGTACATTTAAATTGGATCGAACATTTTACTCATCTTACAGACAGGATGTACCAGCTGATAATTACTGACCTTTGACCTCTGTATGAAAAACTTCTAACTTTTAACCAGATCATATATAACAAAAAAATAAGTCCACTCACTTGTCAGTGCCTTCAATGATAGAGTGGTAGGGTCTTATGGGTAGAGGGCCATCTCCTGGACTGATATTACCAAAGTGGGGGAGAGGCTGAGTAGGACCAGACCTGAAAAACCCTTCATCCTGATTGGGCATCGCTGACGGGGATGGGAGGGACTTCCTTCTCTCACTTGACACTCCTAAATACGGCAGAATTAAGTCAGTGCAGTGTAGTTAGGTGTGTGAAACAAAGTGAAACAAAATACCAATTCAGTCTGATTATCAGACCATAAAGTGTGTTACCTTTTTCAGGGAACAGCTGAGGGACGTGTGTGAGGATGAACTCCACCACGATGGACTGAACCCTGACCTCCATGAAGGCTGCCGTGCCATTAAACCCAGATGCCTCGATGTCCTTCGACCTTAACAAATAGATTGATAGATTGATCAACTGATTGACTGATTGATTGAATGACTGACTGAGTCACTGATTGAGTGATTCATTGTTGAGAAAAGAATGCAAGAAATTAAATCCATGTTGAAAGGGACAAATTAAGGAGGAACATGGGTGAATAAATAAATGGATAGATTAATTAATGACTGAATGAATGGAGGATTTCGACTGATCACCAGATTGAAGGAAATGAAGAGAGAAAACATCTTTTAATTCCAATATCATCAAATGAAACTGCTCTATTAATTAAATATGTGATGAATATTTCATGAACAGCTTAATGGTTGATACATTTTACACAAACCCATTCTCACTCCCAACTCATCAAATACTGACTTTTAGTCAGTGGCCCTCTGTGTCAGAAACAGATGTACCAACACACCCTTTATTTGTGGTATGAGACACACCCTGTGGGTGTATTTGTGATGGTTGTTCAATATTTTGATCAAAGGCATGTCACTCAGAAGTATTTCATATTACAGCATAAGCAAACCTGAGTAGATTTGGGGCCCAGACGATGGCCAAGTTCCTGGAGTGCATATTGGTCTCTGAAGAATACGAGGCCATTCTGACGAGATGGCGCATCAGAAACTCCAGAGTCCTGATGGCAAGAGAATGAAAATCAGTGAGTGAGTAGTAAAGTAAAAGTTCTCAAAGCCTTAAATCTATGCATACGGGAAGCTCACTAAATGCAGAGGCAGGCAGACTGTATGTGGATACCCTCATTTTTCCTAAATAGTGTGGACTTTGTAAACCCCCTCAAAACTAATCCAATAAATAAAAAATATGTATTTTTTACACATTCTATGTGTACAAAACTGTAAAGGTACCCACTGGATGCTAGAACTGCAGACAAGTGCAGACTATCACCTGCTCCCTCAAAGCAGAAAAGGTTTTTATGTAGCTGGGAAAGCTGCATTAGATTAATAAAAGAGGCCCTCAGTGCAGCATTGTACCTGTAATGCGGTGCAGGTAGTTCTTTCAGCACATCTCTGATCTTAACCAGCCTCTCCTCCTCCAGCTGAATGGCCACAGCCTCCTGGAAAACAGATGTGTTTGAATAAATATGTTAGCTCAATTTATCATGATATTCATTCATTAATTGTTGTAAACGGCACATAGGGAGACCTGGACTCATTTTTAAATATCATAATTTTAGCTGTACAGAGGCTGCACTTTAGATGAAATCAGTCTAGTGCACTCCATGAACACACATGAGGGGGAAAACTGTGTGAGATGTTTGCATGTCTGAGCTACTCACGGCAAACTTGTCATATAGCTGGTATGTGAGCAGAGGGTTTGGCAGCTCCCTGAAATAAGCTTTACACAGAGAGCTGACACAGTGGATGTCCTGCAGGTACACATCCTTGTTTAGATCTGGATTCCCATCACCCTCGAACTCACCCCTGGTTGAATTCACACATAGATTAACATTAGAGAATATCAACACAACACACTCACCTCATTACAGTTGGTGGAATATGCATTTACTGATACAGGTTCAAGTAGAGGCACACAGTTGCACACACACACATCTTACCTCAGTTTCTGTATGTTGGACGACACTCCAGATAACCTGTAGATGCCGTCCACAATTCCATTTTTCTCAACAAACTCACTGCAGCATTGCAGTACCTGAGGAACTATGGGAAATGGTAAATGATTAAGAAATGAAAGAAATAATAACATAACACTAATTAGCAAAATGTTTAGTTTGTTTACTTTTAGCACACACATTTAATTTTTATGTATTTCATCTGAGTGTTATTTGGTGGTCCA
>NW_024612882.1:0-1107 GCF_008729295.1 Plectropomus leopardus
AAACCATTGTGAAAGGAACGCTGCATTAAGAAAAGAGAGAAGTGGATCCAGGTGTTAAAGGGTTAAAGAGCTGTTTTCTTCCAGCCGCAGACACTGACCTTAAACACGCCGTAGTTGTACATCTTCTGCAGGGAGAAAGCGAATCCTTGTGTGAGGACTCGGTCCATCCAGCCCTTCATGATGGCCGGCACGCTGAACCAGTACAGAGGAAACTGCCCAAAAAACAACACGTCACACTCGTATTTAGCTTTATGTCTTTGTAACAATAATAACGATAACAATATTTAGCTTTATATCTTTGTAACAACAACAACAACAACAACAACAACAACAACAATAATAATAATAACAATAATAACAATAATAATAATAATCTGTACATCTGTACAATATGTGTTACTTTTGTTTATGAGTATGCTTGCAGGTGTGTTAAATATCATCATTTAATGGCTTTTTATAACTGTTATTTTAACAAACAGGAGGACATCGTGACTTTGTTGGGGACTATTTTCAGCGGCGGATTAATCCATATTTGGTGCTCTGGTGAATATTAGTGTCAGCAGGATGGTGTGTGAAATAAACTACAGAGGGTGTTTTTTTTCGTGGTGATGAAGAAACAAAAGTTTGACTCAATGATGCGTTTTTAACAAAAACGGAAGAAGCAGCCGAAGTGCTAAAATACGTCGTAAATAAATCGTATGTCTCTGCAAACCGCGGAGCTGCTGATGCGTTAAAACGTTGTTGTTTGTTTCATGTTTTCAGTTTTAGGCAAAAAAACAGCACTTGGTTAAGGTTTGGAAAACATCATATTTTGGTTTTAAACATGTAGTACTTGATTTTACCTTGTATATCGTATCTCTTTTCTCTTTTATTGTGAATCTTTTATTATGCTTTTATTTAACATTAAACACAATTAAAACAAACATATAAAAGGAAACAACCTGAAAATGTGCTTTAAAAAATTCTATTAATTCAGTGAAACAATTTTAAATATGTATGTGTTCATTATATTGTTTTGTTTGTTTGTTTGTTTGTTTGTTTGTTTGTTTTTATTCTCCCTGGCTTCTTTAAAAATAATTTTCCAAATCTACTCTCGTGTAAGTGACG
>NW_024612883.1:0-1603 GCF_008729295.1 Plectropomus leopardus
ATTAGCTTCATGAGTTGTTATATATCGGCATACCGGATATCGGCTAAAAACAAAACAAACGAACAAAAAACAATGTTGTGCTTCCCTTGTCCCCATTTGTCAGCTTTCACGCTGACGTAGTGTTCACCCTGAGAGTCGAAAATATGAACATGTGTGTTTTTAATTTTTCAGTCGTCATATTAAAGCCAGACTTTGAGGTTTTAATTCTCCTAAACCTCGATGAACCCCTCACGCGACCACATGATGTAAACCAGCCTTCATGTGTAAACAGTAACAACATGGCGTCTTACCTGAGACTGCAGGAAACACACGCCGCTGTTTACTGAAACCCTCTAAATGAGATTTAAACGCTGTTTTAGTTAAATGAATTAAACTGTAAGAACGTTTTAACTAACAGTAACCTTCACACACACCGCCATCACAAACTCTACTGCGCATGACACATTTTCCGTGAAGCTGATTGGTCAGTTGCTTTCACTTCCTGTTACACGGCGGAGTGGTATTTTATTTTTAATACTATAACTGGTTTATAAATTACACAGAAATTTAATAATTTTTGTAATTATTAATTAACCCCTGTCATTAAAAAATTGTCTAAGGTATCTTTTTTCTGTATTAATCGCTTGCCGGAAGTCCGTCGCTTTTAAGAGTTCCGGAGCGCTCGACATGTTTTCCACAAAGTTCCGGCTGTCAGCCGGCTGTTATAAGTTTATTTGTTTGTGTTTATTTGGCTGTTTATTTGATGACATCTTCCCCGCTTAACACGAGACCACAATAAAATGGGTAAGATAGCTCAAAGCAATTTCCAATGTCACCAGATTTCAATATAGAGGTCATTTATTCATCATCACACCCTCCTGCTCTTTACGGCCAGCCCGTCTGTTGCAGATGAATCAATAAAAAAAAAAAAAAAAAAAAAAAAAAGTTTCTGACAAAACTAGTTTTATGAATTTTGTTCTTGGACAGTGTATTATAGTGAAATTGGTCACTCTACTTCCACTATAAGGTTTACATGTTGTTTGTTTGTTTGTAGGCTACGCTCAGAGGCCAAGTTGTGTTGGTAACATCAGTAGAGTCATGGCAGGCAGTATGGAGCTCTCTAAAAGCACACTGCAGCTTCTTTCTATCTGTACAGCCATGTCAAACATCAAAATGTTTGCTTTGTTGACCTGCACTCATCTACTATGTTGACGCCACAAAGTTTTTTGGTGAGGGTAACTTTTCAGTTTTTAAATATCAAAGGTAGAAAAGTTGTCTGTGGAAGTCAACTACCAACATTGCAAGAAATGGCCCACAAACTGCAAGTAATTACCTGATTACCTGAAATTACCCGAAAAGTACTTTTAAAAAGGGGAAGGTTTTTAGAAAATGAATGAAAAAACTTTTTCTTTTTTTTTAATAGCGTATTTTCAGGCAATAATCTTGTACTTTTTTTTCTTAGTTCTTGCTAAATTTTAGGCTATGTCTTATCAAGTTGCCCTCTCGCCGTGTTTTTGAGAGAAATCATATCAATTTGCTCACGTTTCAAAGGGTTAATTAATGTATTTGATAGGAGGAACACTGAATATTTTATTATGACAAAGAAACTATATTTAATTTAGAT
>NW_024612884.1:0-1262 GCF_008729295.1 Plectropomus leopardus
CTAAAATTACCTGCACTTTACAGGTCATTGTATTGTTATTGTGTTTTTTTAACTTCATTTTAGGTAATTTTCTTGTAACTTTCATTAATTTCTTGCTATTTTGGGCAATTTGTTGTGAAGTTGCTCTTTTGGCCATTTTCTTGTTTGTTTTTTACTTTAATTTTCCTTTTCTTTTGCTTATTTTCAGGTATTTTTCTTGTAACCTTTTACTAACGTCATGCTATCTTGGGCCATGTGTTGCTCATTGCCTTCTCCCAGTGTTTTTAAAAGAAATCAGACCAATTTGCTCAGGTTTCAATGGGTTAACAACAAACCTCCATGACACTTAAACAACATATATTTTGATTTTTATGCTCCCTAAATGGCTTCCTTGGTATTTTGGAGGTGTATTGTTGTCAGCATGACATGGTAAAATCTGACACTGTGATCTGCGTGTGTGTAATCAGTGCAGTCAGTCCGGCCATGGCCTCCAGGACCCTCCACCTCCCAGCGGTTTCCAGCAGCTTCTGAGCCCATTCAGCGCGCACTGAGGCGGGCTGAGCGGCTGCAGCTCCCGGTGTCTGCGCCGGAGCCTGGTGCAACATGGGTAAACAACAACAACAACAACAACAACAACAACAACAACAACAGTCTCCCCCCCCCCGGTGCTGTTACTCACCTACATCGGCGTTGCAGAAAGCCTGTTGCGGATGTACCGGAGCGCAGCTGCAAGCTTCCGCGAGCTCCTCCGCCCGCCACAGGACCAGCAGCGCGAGCGTGCAAAGGATGCCGTTAACGGAAAACGGCATTTTCATAAACACTGATGCGACGGTTTTTCTTTTTCAGGCTTCTTCGTGTCTGTGTGCTGCGCAGATGCGTTGCAGTGCAGCTCCAGCGGCGGACAGCAGCGTCCCCCCCCTCCGGTTTTTTCGGTTTAACGGACAGAGAGCTGGTAAACAACACCGGGCGGTCTGCTCGCTCTGCCCCGGTGTAACGGTGACGTTAACGGCTCCTGAAGGTGTCTTGGCTGGTGTCTGCAGCTGTCTGTCTTTAGGGAGTGTTTTCGTTTCTAGGATCAAGGCGGTTTTATAAAGCGGGCTGAACGGCTCCTCCCCCCGGCGGTACCGGCTGCACCGGCAGAGGGCGCTGCCGCCTCCGGCCCCGACAACCGGAGCTGCTGCTGCCAGAGAAAAAAGAAAACTAAAAATTAGAAAAATAATTATTATTGTTACATTTAGTTGACACCGAAAGAAGAATTATTTTTATTTTATTTAAAAATAATA
>NW_024612885.1:0-2862 GCF_008729295.1 Plectropomus leopardus
AACTGCCATCTCCAGCTTGAGCCTCTGTAGTCGTGACTCGGCATCTTCCTGTCCATTAACAGTCTGCAACAAAATGTAGACTTGTTTACATCAATCTCCATCTAAGGATGATCTTCATCCCAAAATGTTAGCGTCTCCTTACCTTGCTAAGGTAGTTCACCACTTTCGTCTTGGTCTCTTCTACAGACAAACTCTGGGAAATTACCTCTTCGTGGTTTGTAATCTTGAATACCAAAATGACATTTAAGGTCTTTGACAAGGTATAAACAGTAGGATAACATCTGAAACATTAAAAGCAGCTTTTGAGTGTCTGCTGTACCTCTGCAAACTGAGAAAAGGCCTCCACAGCGTGCTGATGTAGCAGCCAGGATCTGTCAGCTAACAGGACTCCAAACAGGCTACTCAGTCTTGGCAAAATTTGATTCTGAGGAACAAAAAAGTTGGTGTAAAAGAAAATCATACATAATATATTTACGTAGTGGTTTTCAGTATTTCAGCAAATTCAAATGTATCTATACTGAATGATAATTTCTGAACAAATGATTCCTTTAGTTTATATAATGTAAAAAAAAAAAAAAAGACAAATGCACATCTTAAGATGCAAGAACCCAACGAGATGTTTTGAACTTCATACTTGAAAACACAAATCTATTATTGGTAACTTCATGAACAAAGGAAAAAGAGAAAACCAACTACATTGGTTACCAGAAATGATTGGTAACAGGGTTTGCACTTATAGGGGCAGTCAAATTCAGACAATCCTTTTTAATTTTCAAGGATGAAACAGCTTAATCCACAACCATCTACTTCACTGTTAAAAAGCAGAAAAATAACCCAAGTACCTCAAGCCTGCTGTCAAACCAATGGTTTTGTTAATGGGAAGATTACAATTTAAACAGCAGATTAAATTGTAATTGTCTTCAACCTGTTTTTTGTTGTTTTTTTTAACACATTGAATCAGTCTTGAGTCTTGCAGGGTCAAAGATGTTTAGAGAAACCTCCAGTGAGAATAACAATAGAATATTTGTCCTTGAGTGACCTTGGTGCAAGGAACTAAAAGGCAAGAGCCTCATTCGTATTCATCTGGTCATCATTACCTGGCTGTCATGCGGGACAAAGATCTTTCCCAGGGAGGAGAGGAACTCCAGAGCAGCCAGCAGCAGCTGATCTGCACACTTCTGAGACACTAGAGTATCCACACACAGCAGAGCCTGGGATGGACACACACACATGCGCAAATGTCAGCAGACGTTTTCTTCATTAAGCAGATGTTTGATGTGACTGACAGCATACCTGACAAATGACTTGAGGTTCAATGTTTTTCACTAAAATGGCTGATATTGACAGGAGCAGCTGCAGAGTGCGCTGGAGCACCAGGTGCACCTGCACCTGCAGGGTGACACATTACAAGGTTAATAGTTATGCTTTTAAAACACACCTGTTTTGTGTTTATGTGTGTGTTCTTGTGTATTTGGTTCTCACCTGATCCGGACTCATTCGTAACCAGAGCTGTGTGATTATCCTCATTGAAGACAACACACACTGTTCCTCAGGTAATGATTGCCCTCGAACCACCGCTAGGAGGGCTGATAGCACTGTATTCTGGAGACAGGGCGAACTTTTTAAAAACAAACATTTGTGAATATTTTTCATGTCAGTTTTCCCCCCACCCTGTTTCCTGGCATTGTGTTTTCTGGCTTGAATAAATCGCTCTGGCAAAAATTTAAGTGATATCAGCTGGAAAACATGACTGTAAAATACACTGTAAAACACCCTGACGCACAAGATTGTTTTTATCATTGAAGCTGAATGGAAGGACAGGCCATGGCTGTATCAAGACAAAATAAAAATCAAGTACATTTCACAAAATGTCATATCCTAAAACCAACACAACTAACAAATATCGGACAAATTTCTACCTATATTTTAATGATCTAAACCATCTCTACATTGCAAATGGTGGAGTCAAGTTGAGTTGATATGATTTTGACAGCTATATTTCTCAATCTGACATTAAAAAAAATGATTAGTGTTGTAAATTGTTAAATATGCTGTCAACACTGAAATCTTAAAAAAATCCATGCAATGTCAAAAGAACAAGAGACTAGTATGGCCTGCAAGACTTTGAGTTTTTTTGGTTCTCATTTCAATAAACACTGGAATTTAGTCAAACAAAGGAGAAAGGTCACTAATGGTCTTATCTATGCCATCTGTTTTCAACGGGAACAGGCTTATCTTACTTTTAGTATCACTTGTTGTTAATATCCATTCTCTCCTAAGTGCACAAAAACATAAATTATGCGTCAGGCTTGGCCTTGATGTTTGTTCTGCCACTTTTATCTCCCTGCACAGTCATTACATTTTCCTGGCTACCGTCATGGGATAAAATGGACCATAAATGGACATTAACACTCTTTACACGGATCTCACAATTTCGTATAACATCTCCACAGAGTTACATAAATAAATAGTAATCTTTTCCACTTGATCACTTTACAAATGGAATTGCTTGTATCTTTGCAGCCCTATGGCGTCTTCACTTGAGCGCAAAGCAGACATTTAGCCCCCACTTATTCATGAAATGTGGAGTTAAAAACAGAACAAAATCTGACAAATTCGTGATGAACTGAAGTCATAGGGGTCTGCTTTTAACAACAGCAAAACTGTATCAAAATACAGTATTTCTTTATAAACTCTCATATAACTTGTGCGGTATTATCCAAGTCTTATTTATCCAGTTGTATACTCAGATCTTCCCAAAGAGAACTGAACTTAAATTGAAACGTATCTATGCTCTCTTTAAAGCCAGACTCCATTTAGGGAAACAAATATTTTACCTGGCTGAACTTGTGAGCTGCTGGT
>NW_024612886.1:0-4522 GCF_008729295.1 Plectropomus leopardus
AACCAAAAACCTCAATATTGATATTGTCAAGATTTTGTAGGGTTGACTATTGGTGGTTTCATAAAATATTTAATGATATTTTTAAATTTTTGATGAATGATCATCAGTAATGTGGATATAATGACTAAGTGAGTAAAGATCAATGAAAGAACAGCCAGTATAGTCTGGTCAGTTCAGAAAATGACATCACTTAACTGTAATGCTGCTTTTAAAACCAGGAAAAGACAACACTTGTGGTATTACGATATTCCAATTCTGAGAAGATATCTTGTCTTGTCTATGTTTTGTGTTTCTCTGCACAACGCATTCAAATTTATACAATATACCAATAACATAACTATGACCCTCTGTGTTGCCTGCATTGCATATGTTTCACTATAAAAGGAAAAAGGGCTTTAAGTTTCACACAGTAAAATCAATATCCCACCTTTATTTTCGTAGCCACCAAAGGCCATAGGCTGTGCTGGGTTGATTGGGTTGAAGGCTCCGCCCCTGTTGCCACGGTAGCCTCCACCGACGCCCCCTCGGCCGCGCTCCATGCGAGGCGGCCCGCGGTTAAACGAGTTGCCACCGGCCATGCGGTTGTCATGGTAGCCATTAACAAAGTTGTTGCGCCCCCCATCCCAACCATCTGAAGAGAGAGAAAAGGACAAGAATTAAACAGCGAGTGTTACCAAAGTCAGGAATCTTATGGAAATATATGTAACAATAAACAAGATAAACAACAGTGCATGGAAGCAAACTGCAAGTCAGAGTAGACGTTAAAAGTTGAACTTACAATTAGCTGCGGGCGCTATGGTGTAGCCACCCTGTCGACCAGCAGCGAAGGCATTTCCTGCTGGACAGGAAGACAGTGTTTCAGTTGTGGTTTTCATCACGAACAAATACACTTAATAAAGGTACCCTGTGGAGTTTTTAACCCCTGGTAGCATTATGGAGCAATGTTTTTACAAGTGGGTCCCCATTTTGTTTCTTGCATGCATACTTAGACACACAAGCATGCGGTGACTTGATTCACAATCACCAATTTCACACTTTTCCACTGATCATGGCAGTAATGTGATGTGCAAAGAAATGTAGCGATGCACCAGCAAGGCAAGTGCTAACTAGATAACAAGAATGTGAGCAATGCTAAATATTCAGAATAAATCTGAAGTGCAATTGGATTCACACACTGAATTGTGGCGATTAACACGAAATGTGAACGTAACTTTATGCCTTTTGTTTGTTTACAAGAAAACTCCACAGGACAGCTTTAACTTGATGCTACACACCATTTTTGGAAGCGTCTTTGTTCCGTAAATGTGGAGGAATGTATCGCCCTGCAGACAGAGAGAGACAGTGTCCAACATCATTCGATGAATTATTAGACTTTGAGGAGTTAATTTGAAATTATTCAAAACTTGTAAAGCACCCCCAAAGGTCATCGATCTATGGTGCAAATCTGAAGCTAGAAAACATGGAAATCCAGTATGTATTTCCATAATTTATCTTGCGTCAGTGACACATTTAAACTGTACTTAATGCTATCATGATTGAACAGATTAGTCTTAGTTTTTCAAGGAGTTTTAAATGGTCGTACTCCTGACAATTAAGGAAGGATCCCCTTGGTAGCTAACCTGCCCCACCCAATTTATTCTCTGTGGAGTACTTCCTTGTTTGTGATCTTTTTTAAACACAGTTTATCACGTGTGGAGGTAAAATGTTCAGGTTTGTGAGTGTCTATGCACATTCAAGAGCAAATGACAGCAAAAACATGTTGTCTGCTTACGGTTGGTGCCTCCACCTTGTCCGTCTGCCGCACTCAAGTCTAGGACAGCGAGCTGGAGAGACAGATAAAAATAGTCAGAAAAACAGAAAACATGCTCAGTTTCAGCAGAACACCAAAACCTGCTGCTTTCTTGAAAAAAGCTGATTACAGCAATAGACAGTCACTTAACAGCCCAGATTTAAAGGAAAAGGACATAGAAATTGTTTGTAGTTTCACTTCAGTGCCAGAGCTCGATGCATACTGTTTCGAAAATACTAGTGAAGGTCACTCATGGGGTTCCCCAGGCCTCAGTACTGGGACTATTGTTGTTTATTTTTTATATATTTAGTAATTTTTATATTAACTCAAACAAGTACCTCCTGATGAATTAAGCAGAAATTGACTGATTGATTTCTCAAAGTAATAACTGATGATAATCTATGCAGGAAACCACATATAAATTCTATTAAAGCTAAAATATTAAAGTCAACTGCAATGTTATGAAGTGAAAAATCGTCTGAATCAAACGTAGTTATATTGCTGTTTCTTTACAGTCCCACATAAAACTTAGTGTGTGGAAGTGTGGGGACACAGGCCTCCCATTTTATTTGGTATGTTCAAAATACAGATCTAAATTAAACTAAATTTGATAAAATATGAAAAGGGGAAGAATTTGTTAAGTATTTACTTCCTCCTTTCCTAACATTAAATACTTATGTTGTTTACTAAATATGACTGCTGGGTACTTTTTTTTTTCTTCCTTACTGATATTTTTCATTTCTATTTATTTTGCATGTTAAGAATATAATCACAATTTAAAATATTTGCACTGAACGTGCAGAAATCCTGCTGTGACGTCAGCAACCCGCACACAGTTGGTTTTAGGTACTCCACAAGAAGGAAATAAAGTGATGAGAGGCAGCAGATTTGTTGTTTTTGCTTTTTCTGTGCAGAGAAATTAACTGCTATTCAGGAACCAACTTTGAATTTATGCTCTTGTATCCAGACACTGAATTTAGGTCTAGGGTTGCATGCTCTGCTACACTGCAGCAACATTTGGTGAACTAAGACAAGAGAGACCATTTTAAAAATACATCAGTGCTTCCTTTTTGCATCCTATCTGAAAAAATAATGATGCATAATTTTTTGAATGTTGTGCATCAAACGCTACAGTGCACACGCTGCTGTCAGAGCTTTCCAAAATATCAACTGAGAACATACAGTACTTTTCTGTTGCCATCCAACTGTCTGACCAGTCAGACACTGCTCGACTACGTTGCTAGTGACGCAGAAGAAATGAGCATTTCTTTAAGCGGGACGCTGTCATGACAAACTGTAAAATACTGCGTATGATCCGAAAGCCATCAGCTAAACTGCCAAACACCGCATTGTTTGCGTGTCAGTCCCACTAGCTCCATCTCTGCATACCTCCATTTTATTATTGTATCAAGCTGCAAGACAAACGCAGTGAAGATAATAGTTGATGGGTGCGTTTCATATGCTCACATGGGGGAGCCGCCGGTAGCATTCAGGCGTAATTAATCATTCGGCTGTCTTAGCTAACGATAGTATTGAACAGCTTTGTGAAAATATTTTAAGTCAACTATTTGGTGTAGCACACTAAGTCATAATTTAACAGTTCAAATGTGGAATGACAATAGTGTTATCCATGTCATCCCCGCACCGCAGCCTCTCTCGGACACGCCGGTGTAAAATTGAAGCGCACCCAACGCTAGCTAACACGATAGCATCTTGCTAGCGGTGTTTTTAGACTAGCCGGTAAGCTAACGTCTATCCCGAGCGTTATAACACTTTTCATCGCTGCAAAACACATTCAACTGATGCGACTTACCTGCTGCTCTAGACCGTGGACATTTTCGACGGCCACATGACTCATAACTAGAGAATATGGAGGAAAAATGTTGTCGTTGAAAAAAGGACCTCTTTGTTTGCCGGGTTTGATGTACTGTTATTTCTCCTTTGCCCCTTTCTTGTTTCTGTGGTTACGACGGATGACAGCTATTTCAATTGGTTTAACAGTCACACGTTACTTTGCAAAATGGTATTTTTTAATTTTACGCGATGGCAAATTCCTGTATTTAGCTACAAGGATGGTACTTCATGCAAACTCAGCTGATGTCGGTTTGCTCCAGAGCTGAGGCTGAGGTGAAGCCGTCATGTAGTGGTGAAGCCAGCCGGAATCAAACACACAAAAACATCCGGCAGTGCCACAATAAAAGCCGACAAATATAAGTCGACGTAACAGCTTGCTATAATTATGCAAATATTCTGTATGATATAATTAATATGTGCCTATAATTAAATGAAATCATATTTTTCTTTGTGTGCAAACATGGCAGCATTATTAAATGTTACCCTAAACACGGTGTAAATGGATATCTACCAACTATCACTGATTTAATGTAATTGTTTTAATAAAATGACTTATAACATCAACATTTTTGTAACAGGTAAGGTAAAAAACACATTTAATTAACTGTAAGTAAATTAGTTTAAAAAATAACATTAATTAACACAATAATGATAAAAAAAATACTCAAGAAATATTAAAATATGGAAAAAAATACGTAAAAAAAAAAATCAATAAATATATATATTTTTTTTTAGAAGGAAAGGGTTTGGGGAGATTGTAATGATGTCTTTATAGTCATATAGACACTTTTCCTAATGCACAGCTGTTAACATGCAAATCATTCATGAGGTGAATTTCAGGAGGAGCACATGTTTTTCCTATGTTTCCTAAGTGCACAA
>NW_024612887.1:0-2750 GCF_008729295.1 Plectropomus leopardus
CAATAGGATAAAATCCTTTCCAGTTCTTAGTTTAATATGTTGAAGCATTTAAGGTCATATTTCTCTTAGCATTTCAGTATGTAATTCCAATGTCCTTGGATATTTAGTGTACATGCTGTCAGTTTTCAACTAGAAAACATAAAAAATATGAGCTAATTCCAAACCATTTACGTTAGTAGAGGAATAAAGATGGTAGAAAGCTCAATTAATTAGTCCAGGAATCTGAATTCACTTCATTTCAAGGTTT
This sequence comes from Plectropomus leopardus, assembly GCF_008729295.1. NCBI lineage: Eukaryota > Metazoa > Chordata > Actinopteri > Perciformes > Serranidae > Plectropomus > Plectropomus leopardus. The sequence goes on from NW_024612887.1 coordinate 248, forward strand.
TGGTTATAAAAGACCGCATTCACCTAACAAGGACATCAGTATAATGTATGCGTAACCCATATTTAGCCATATTAATAAGGAGCTGTTTGACTGCCTCCTTTTAACCCCTTTAACAACATAAAAGTTTATTCATAATAATTTTGCTGGCTGAACCTATTCTTTGTTTCTCATGACCAAGTTTTTAACATTTTCTGCCCAGCTAATAATACAAAGGGCTTAAGGTTTATGACACACACTCACAGCTTGCACGCTTGATTTAAAAAGTGTCATCATGTGCTGTTAATTGACAGTAAAAGAAAGGTCTGGCATCATACCGTGAGGGGAGTAAACCCGCAGGTTGATGGGGACCGGAGATATGCCTTTGTTGGCCCCCGTGACACGGTCTGTCTCCGCCTCGATTTCTTGGCGAACCTCATCGAAGTCTGTGAACTTCTTCCCTTTGCAATGAAGGAATTCAGCCCATTCTGAGAGGATGAAGAATATATAGCAGGGATTAGAGGAGGCTGTGCTGCATGTGTCTTAGAGAAAAATAATGCCAGTGTGAGAAGGAAAAAAGCCAGGAGGAAAAAAACAGCACAATTTAACAAGGGGAGAGGGGGAGGCAGCATTTGTATGTGTGTATGTGCATGCTAGCATGTGTGGGTGTGTAAGTGTGCCCACCTGCAGTGGCGCTGATAAGCTGCAGGACCAGGGGCCTGCGGGTGACAATACCAGATCCACGGGGCAGAAAGTCCCTGAGAAAAGACAGTCAATCATAATTCATTACATCACATCGCAGCCAATGAAAACATTTATCAAAGACTCTTGGGGTCTTAATGATATCTTCATCTTGAGGCTTTCTTTCTTTGAACTCTTGAAGGGCAAATGCATTATAATTATAGCATGCCAGCTACTACAGACCCTTGAACGTCACTAATATGGTACACTGCACATTGATTCAATAAATGAAGTGAAATAGGGGCCATTTTAAAACACAGCACCTCCTGTACTTTCAGTTCCTGCTGCTGCAACTAAGTGCTCCGACAGCACAGAACAATCTGACCTGATAAACAACAGGTCGAAATGAAGAGCTGCTTCACTGACAAGGAGCTCTCTCATTTAAAAACGATGACTTTGCCATTTCCTGAGGGGTTCCACACCAACTTGTTTTATGTGTGTGAGCGTGTACATATGAGCACGCCAAACACCTGACAGCCATCACAACCATCTCCTAGGATAAAGGTCTGTTCCGTAAAAACCTTATTAGCACATATCGACCCTCGGAGCTCCCTCAAGTGGGATGGGTTTAAAAAAAAGACGAGCCCACTACTTGTCCATTCAGCGCTGTGCTTAGCCAGTTTCTAGACAGATGGACCATTACTCAGCATCACGACTCTCAATGAAGGATGGAACAGGACAAAATCAATGCATCCATCTGGGAATGCACACATGCATGCTAAAACGACACAAGAAAGAACCGGTTTGGTCACACTGAAGGCAATCTTGCTAATGCAGCTTTGCACTTGCACAGATTTGGGGGACTTGTAAGCAACAGATTGAAAAAAACAGTGTTCGAAATTGAAGCAAAAGAGGCCGAGACTTTCTGATTTTTAGTCCCTATGATAAGTCAAGCTCCCAAAACACTGCATCTTACATTTCCCATAACACAATTCAATAGCACCCTTCATTTTAATTTCCCATATTGTAAAAAAAAAAACAAAACAGCTATTTCCATTAATAATTATAAAGCAGGTGTAGGTGCTATGTAAATACTGTGAACGTTTCAAAATGCTCAGTCCATAGAGAGCACAGTCTGTATTAAGAAACTGTGCCTTTAAATGATTAATCAGGACATAGGTGAATTTGTGATTTCACAATTCTTCTATATAAAGGCAGAAATTGACGATGCAGTGACGTTACAGTCATATCCTGGTTAAAATGAGGGTGCAGAGACTCTGAGAGCGCAGATGTAAACAACCCAAAAACACTGACCAATCAGAGAAGATGAGATGGGGCCTTATTTTTGGACAGGCCTTTTGAGGCAGCATTTTAGACAGAGGGTGACTACAGATATATAGTCAGGCAGACAATATTAAAAAAATATATGCGTTTTTTTTAACATTAAAGCATGTAAACATGTTTTAGTAGAAAACCCAAATCCAAGAATGAACCCGAAAATGACATATGGGACCTTTAAACATACCAAACTCAAACAAACTCAATGTCGGAACTTAAATTATATTACCACATTGTATACCACACTCTGTTGGGAATGGCTTGATACTTACATTAAAAGAAAATCAATTCATCTGCTCATAATATGTTTGTTGAGAGTAACCAAAATCCAGGGCGAGATACTGAATATTCATGTGATTTCAGGAGTGGGAGCTTCCTACAGTAGGAAGGTGTTTTAAAATGCATCAATGTGTCTCTACAATCTGCATTCACAAAATGAGACTGTAATTTTTTGTAATTTTTTTTTTAAAAGAACAGTGTGTAAGATTAAGGCCCTATCCAAAGCCAG
>NW_024612888.1:0-1865 GCF_008729295.1 Plectropomus leopardus
ATTTTTAAATACAAGAAAATTACATGAAAATAAGAAATCACAAAAAAAGAAAAGTTAAAAAAAGAAGAAAATTACTTCTTTTTTCCTTTTTTGTAACACAATCTTAAACAGAATAATAAATATAGCTTTCTGGACATTTTTAAATTTTTTAAAAATCATTATAATTACATCTATCTAATAATCCCCCCAGCTAATTTTCATATACATTTCTTGTCACCTTTTTACTAATTTTTTTGCAGTTTTTGCTACATTTCTTGCCAAGTCAGTTTTCTCAAGTGTCAGAGGTTTAGATCCTTGTGAAAGGTGTCTAAGCACAGCATAACAAAACTGATGTCAATCCAGACGTTAAAGGGTTAACGTTAGATGAACAAATCTGAGCATTAAATTAAAATAGAATACAATACAATAGATCTTTATTGTCTTTATTGTGGAAATTATTAAAAGAAAAGTGAATTTAAAAAAATTAATGAAAAAATAATAAAAAATAAATGAATCAACTAATTAATTTAAAATAATTAATTAGTCATTGACCTACCAGACACAGAAGACAGCATAATAAAAAGCACAAACGCAGTTAGTAAAACAAACATACAGACAAGATTAAAAACACTTCACACATTAAATCAGATCATATTCACAGCCCGTCTGTGCTTTAAAACTCAGCAGTCACTTTGTTTGGTTAAGAAAATAGATGGCACGAAGCACTTCTTAAAAACTTTTTTAGTTTCCAGAGGGAATCTATAGCGCCACCCGCAGCTCAGAAGCCCAAACTGAGAGAAAATGGGAGCTATCTGCCAAGATACTCCTTGCTCTGAGGGCTTTTGTGGTTTACCACTGACACAATCTCAGAGAGTTTACTCCTACATGCACAGTTTCAGTGACCGTACCAGGCAGGAAGGTGAAAAGTTAAAAATTCTCAGCCATAGTTTTGTGCACAAATTGAGTAACTGAGTTTCCTTTGAAGATAGAGCCGCGGTAACATCTCTTGAAAATATACTCTGTATTTCCAGAAAACTTCACCTGGGAGTCAAGAATTATACTGAGATATTTAAAGTTTTCCACCATTTAGCCCACACTAAGACTCTTGGAGCACAGTCAAGCATGAAATTGTAGGAGTTTAATGTTTCTCTTAACAGAAAAAGGACAAATATTGCATTCATTCTGCATTCACTCCATTTTTAAAGAGCCTATGTGAGAAAATTGTTATTATTGCATTTGAATATTTAAATTTTTTTTAGAATATTCTTGAAAATAGATAAAGAACAATTAATAGAAAATAAATACATTCAGTTTCAGTTACAGTCAAAAGAAATTAAAACACGTTGTTTTCCAATATAAAAGGTATTTATCTTAATGGTTTTATTAACCTGCATCATTTATCATCTCTCCAAAGCATCTTTCATCCTTTGTGCTTACTCCAAACACCCACCTAAAATCAGATGACTCATGATATCGTTTGCATCTTCTTAAGCTAGACGACTTATCCTGCTTAAATGGAAGTACATTTTTCCTCTAACCTTTAAGATGTGGATTAAAGACCTTATAAGCCATCTGACTTTGGAGGAAGTTTGCTATTCTACAAGAGGATGTGCTTAGAAATCTGTCATAACCCTAGGCTATAGTATGGCGAAAAATGTCAAAATATGACATGTCTCAAAAACTGCCAAAAACTGCTGAAAACTGCATAAAATAGTGTTCCGAGACACGCCATGGCACAGAGTGTTGAAAAGAAATGGACACCACTGATACGGCTGTCTTGTGACACTGAATAAAGTTAATCCTTATTAGTAATTTTTCTACTAATTTTCTAACAATGATAACAATGATTTATCAATTCTATGTTACTGTTTTTTTATCTGTTGAAC
>NW_024612889.1:0-4210 GCF_008729295.1 Plectropomus leopardus
AATCACTAGTTTGACTGTTTTTTCTTTGAGTGAACAATAAAAAACCTGGTATATGTAAAAATAATTTAAAAAAATAGATAGAACAGATAAAACTATACCAGTATGACTGATATTCCCTTGCTTGCACACACAATAAATGAAGACAGAGATATCTGGTTTTGCAAATAAACACTTAACTTCTACTAGAAACTATTTTTAAACTTCATAGTAAATTGAGGGATTTGTTAACAATAAACATGCCCACAGTTCAGAGCTGCAGAGCCAGCAGTGGAGGAGGAGAAATGACTCAGTGCTTACTGTTTTTTGGGAAGTGCCGTCATTTGTGTACTAGTAACCAAAACCTAAACCAATCCTGAGGATGTGCAAACACACACTCAGCACTGAGTGTTTTCACAGTCATTTTATCAGTGTAAACATCTGGTTTTTGCAGAGAGACGGAACTGCAGCTGGCAGAGGATCAGCAGTGATTGTCTTAACAGTGAGACAACAGCGTCACCCGGTGGACACCAGTGAGACAAACATGCATCACCTGAGCAGAGGATGACTTCTGAATGTAAAATGACGGTTTTGATACTTGTCCAAAATGACGTCACATTTGAAATGAACATTAAAAAATGTTATATTATGGTTAGAATAAAATCTTGATCACACATGGCATATAAGTAACACTGTATGGATTGTATGCATGAATGATCATCAATGTATTAATCGACAAACATAAATAACACGTTTTTTAGTGCTTGTTTTTAACTTTTTAAGTCAGGATAAATTTTTAATAAATCTAACAATTATTTGAGTGTTTAATACTACTTACTTTATTAACGCTGTTTTATTAACACTTACAATTATTACACTGTATTATTTTGTACTTTCGTTTTATTACCACTGTAATATTTTTCGGTGATGCTGCAATTAAAGCTAATTTCACCACAGGGAACCATAAATTTGTCTCTTGAAAACGCAGTAAAAGAGATAGAAACTAGGGATGCACAATAATGTCAGCATGTCACTGGTATTGATCAGATATTGGCTTTAAAATGAAATGTCAAAATCAACCAACATGCTGATTTCTGCTGATATTACAAACACGTATTTCTATTCATATATTTATTCAATTGAGAAAGAAAACATGTAAAAAACATCAGCCTTAAGTTGAAGTCTTTTTCGCATTCGCAGGAATATTACATACATAGAAAAGCAGTGTATTTTATGTCGACGCCTGCTTGGTGGGTCATCATGTTAAGAGTCTGCATAATATGACGTTAATTCCACAACAGAATAGAAATGATAAAATAAATATCAATAAAGGATATATCGATATCATTTATCGGCCAAATGAGTTGTTATTTATCGGCATATTAGATGTTGGCAAAAAATCAAATATCGTGCATCTCTATTAGAAACTATAAAAGCTGGGAGAAAATGTCTCACCTGCGTGGCTTGCGGATGTCCCATAATCCAACTCCCTCCTTGGAGTTGGCGGTGGCGATCAGCCTGGGCTCCACGGGGTTAAACATCACGCTGTGGAAGGCCGAGGGGTAGCTGGCCAGGCAGAACGGCTCTACAGGAAGAAGTCAGACTTTAACTATAATTGCATGATTATTAACATTTCGGTGAACTTATATAACAGTGTTTTAGCTGCTGGGGATGACAAAATCCGTCTCTCAGTCCACCTCTTTGTTCCAGACTGAAATATCTCAACATTTTGGCACAAACATTTTTACAGACAGTCATGTTGTCCAGACGATGTCCCCTGCTAACATAACTGAACACGAGTTTTTATTTAGTGCCACCTCGATGCTCACATCTGTTGTTTTGAGTGAAATATTTCGACAAAAAAAAAAATGATCAAGATTTGATGCAGATCTTACAGGATGAGTTGTTTTGTTACTAACCTTTTGTCCAGCGCCATCATCTAAAAACATTTCCATCAGCTGTGCTTTGCCATGAGCGTTTGTTGATGTTGGCATGCAGATGTTAGCATTTATCTTAAAGCATCACTGGGCCTAAGTACAGCTACACAAAGCTGCTAGCATGGCTGTAGATTAATCTTACTTATTTCGGTCAGATAAATGCCAAAAAAAATGTTTTCTAATGCGATGTACAGGGTTCCCACAGATCTTTAAAAAGACTTAAAAGGCACTGCATTCATCCATCCACTTTAATCATCTTATCTGAGGCCAGGTTTGCAAAAAAGAAATGTCAGTTGTTGCTCTCAGTTTCCATCTTCAGAGTCAGTCAACTCAAACTCAGTTCAGTGGGCGGATTCAATTGTCTGGACCCAGACAAGGTCAAGCTTTGATTCTCTGCCCGAATCCGACTGGGCTCGACCTGCCGGCTGGGCTTGAATAGGTTCAGGTTCTCGCCAAATTAACTGAAGCTGTTGAGAACTGTCTTGTGCTTAAATACCGCTTTGGCAGGAGTTTTGATGGACTGAATCAAGAGGGAAAGGCAGAGAAAGATAGTGGAGAGAGAGGGAAAGCGAAGAAACGTGGCGAACCAGGGGAAAGACAGGGAGCGCAGGCGAGAGAGGGACGGAAAACGAGAGAAAGAGAAGAAAGAGAAAGGGTTCTTTAAGGCGAACTGGTTGGCAGTTTCTGCGTCTCTCTCTCCAGCAGTGGAAGAGATGTGCGTAACATGCAGCGGAGAGTGGTGATCAGCATCTACGTGCTGCTTTGCCATCACCGTGTGTACTAGACGCACCGAGGGGCAATGTTTGCTTTGCCAAATCTGTCATGCATGAGATAATAAACAGAAAGAAGAGAAGAAAGAGAAGTGGTGCGCAGAAACACTCCAGCCCTCAGCTTGTAATACATGGTTTAGTAATAAAAAACGTTTATTTAATAAGATATAAAATATAATATACTAAAGGCTTTTTTTACAGTAACAAAGTTCTGGCTTTTAATTGGCTCGGGCCCAAAACTGCTACCGTGGATCGGGCTCAGATCAGGCTCGGACAGAAACTGCAGGTTCATGTAGGGTCAGGCCTGATTTTTGGCAAGGGCTGGGTCACATGGTAGCTTTCTGAGTAGGGTGCTCCAGATGTCCCGCTACCTAGCAACCATTTCCAGCTCCACCTGGGCTACCCCGAGCCATTCCCGGGCCACATGAGATAGATAATCTCTCTTGCGTGTTTGGGTTTGCCCCAGGGTCTTGTTTACCAGTTGGATGTGCCAGAAAAACCTCCTACGGAAGGCAACCAAGAAACATCCTGATCATGCTTAACTGGTCGAGCTCCCTCCAGGGGATCAATGAATTCATTCTTCTAAAATAAAACCTTAACTGGCACTAAAATGTCGAAATCAGTTCATGTTTTCAACTTCAGTTATTGTAAAACTAACTAAATTAAATTCAAAGTGGTATTTAAGTCATAAACAGTCTTAAATCTAACATGCCTGGAGCTGCAGGACACCTGAATATGATTTTTCATATTGAAATAATTTCCGTATATATATTTTTTTTTTTTAGAGTTTTATGTGGCAGACTATAATGTGACCCATTTATAATCCAGGACAGGACCGTCAACTCCAGCCAATTCACAACACTCACACCATTTAATGAAAACATTCCCAGCTCGGGTGTATTCAATTATTTTTGCTGATCATATTTATGAATACTGTTGAATTAACAATAAAATATCACTTTCATTTGAAGAGACAGCTAAACCAACAAAGGAAACATTTGTGAGTACCTGTCATCCTGTCAAACTGTGAGTGTCAAAACAGACGGACATAAAAAGCCCGCTGGCAGACATGGAGTTATGATTACTGCTGAATGTATTATTAGGCCAACTTGGTCACAAGGAAGGCTTCAAAAATAGAAGGATGTGGACGTCATGCAAGATGATCCACTGCATTTTTAAAGTTATCAACAAGTCTCACTAAGTCCCATCGTGAGGTGCTACACACCCTTTTCAGTCCAGCAGAGACCCTCAAATACACGCTGACTGGCTGCGAGTTTTTTAATGACAACCATCGAGAGACAACATCAGAGAGACATGCTTCAGAGACAAGCTCTGTTTGTGTGTTTTTATTATCACTAAGATCTATGTCCACATTCATTCACACACTGATTCACAGTGTATTAACCCTTTGAACCCGGAGAAAATTATTTGTTTTTTTTGTTGTTTTTATTCTCCAAAAACATGGGAGAAATCGAGGATCAACTTAACAAGACATGGGCCAAAAAAATAGTAAGAAATAAGTAATAA
>NW_024612890.1:0-1817 GCF_008729295.1 Plectropomus leopardus
TTTATTTACTTTAAATGTTACCAGTAGTCTAAGTAAGTAGCAAGTTTTGAGTTTATTTACTAACTTAGTTAGTTATTTTTAACATTATTCTATGCAAATCAGCCTCTAAAGCAACAAAGGGATCCACACTGACTGTAATAATGGGGGAAAACAAGAAATTAGAGTAGGCTATATATCCATATAAAATACATTTCAGTCTCTTTTGAGTCTGATAAACTAGCGAAAATAATCTTTATTTAACTTAACTGATTTCAAATGTAATTTTAAGTGAAATTTCTTACTTATAGGCTACTTGTCAACAGTGCTTGGGAGTAAAAAAAAATGCATCTTTAATTTAACTATTTTCAAAAGGCTGACTTTTTACAAATAGCCTACTTCCATTTTTACGAAATGCTTTCAATTATTGTTATAATATGTTTGTTCAACCAAAAAAAAGGGGAAATCATAACTAATAACAGTAATATTTTTTTGAGACAGTTATCGCTGCATCGTTATACTGTTGCAACCATCCTTCAATATCTTAAAAATATCCCAATTTATTCCCTTCACTCAGTCACAAGCCTCAAAATTAACAAGATGAAAACAGGATTTTAAAAACTATATTTAATAAACATACTTATGGGCTATGCAGTGCCCATGTAGGCCTGCAGGCTAATGCTGCCCTTAACAAAAACTGTGCAAAACAGTTTTTTTAGGAGGATTTTCATGTTTAATTTTTTGGCTCATAATCACAGGGCAACCTGTTTTGGTGCTCTACAGCATCTTTGAAATGTGCTGTACTGTCAAATAGAACCAAGAGGTGCCATATAGCAACAGACTGTTTGTATTGTTTTTCACCCTGGAGGCCTGAAATGATGCCAGATAATATCATGGACGAGTCAATATGCCACTGAACAGTGGCATCATTAGGCCTGGTTATCTGAGGCATCAGCACTGAAAGATTATAAACAAACCCAAATCTAAAAATATAGGCTATGTTTATATTTTTAAAATTTAGAAAAGGCCTAATTTTAAAAAAAAAAGCCCATCGGTTGACTAGTCACATTCCACCACTGTTATGTATAAATACGTCAATTTAACTATATTTCTGTCTTTAGCCAATAGATTTTTGATGACAACATTTGTAAAGTATTCTGTACTCAATACTAAGTACTAACAACTAATAATATTATTCTCATCAAAATTCAAGATGTATCTGGAAAGTTTAAAAAAAGGTTGTTATAGGGTGAATGAGATGCTAGTGCCCAAAAAGAGCATCAAAATAGAGCTTGTCAAACAAACAAAAATGCCCCCACCCCTCACTGAGATCCGGGCTAAGCCCCAAGTGTCTGCTAATCCTAGGTGCGCCCCTGCTTCTGAATGACAGTTTTACTTAAAATTTGAATTATTACTATTATCAATCTATCACAAATTCTTGGACAAGTTTTCTTGACGTCTGTGAAGGGACCTGCGGTATATCTGGGGTCAGGAGTTTAAGAGACACTTCTTCTGTAATCTGCTTTTTGTCGGTCTTTTGTTGCTTTTATTATTTTCCCAGTAAATTTTTGTGAACCGAACACTTACTTTCCTGTATTCTGGTGAATTTTTATGTTCTAAAATGATGTGAAATGTCTGCAGTTTCATCAAAACAGAAGTCTGCTATGTTCATAATGGGAGGCAAATGCATGTGGTCTAAATATTGAGGGGGAGGTGTCCCCTATGTCCTCCCTGAAATCTCCAACTGTGCATTTTACTGTCTTTTCAGTCTCGTCCATATTTAAGTGTTTAGGTGCTTTTCTAAATGTAATCTTCTTTTATATGCCTTATGTGACAAATAA
>NW_024612891.1:0-3671 GCF_008729295.1 Plectropomus leopardus
TATATCTTAACCATCTCCCCCTTGCATTGTGAGCTGCCAAAACTTACACTGGAGAGGAGAGCAGATGGGAGACCATAATTGATCTGGAGTCTGCACTGGCAGAACTATATTTACATATATATCAAATAATCTCCCCCTCTATTGACAGAAATAAGTGCTGCCCGCTCATACAGTTTTCTGAAACATTGGCTGGAGGTAATTGTGTTCTTGGATGAGGTTGAAAACAACAACTCATTTTCCATTGTGATTAAAGGTTCATTTCAATGTTTATTGCAAAGAACCGCCTACTTCATATATTCATTATTTACAAGGCAACGATGACACTAAAGTGTCATCTGTATACTTGATGATCTTGTAACAATGATTCGTTAAATTTCCAGCATAACATTCAATTGTAATTGGGGATAAAACTGTTTCAGAGATAACCAAAGTTTTTGTCAGCTTGAGTTTGTACAATTTACACAAATGAATCCAAGTTTTCACAACAAAAGTAGGACTGTGGGAACATTTTTGTGGTTCTACGAACCCCCTTTTTTGTTGCCTCACCACGAGAACTAGGAACAATTGTAATTCTTAGAACACCATTTTGAGGGACTGTCAGCTCCTGTTTCAGAGTAGCTACTCCCTTAGCACAGAAGGAACATTGAGTGACGTTTTGTGTATGCTGATTGGTCAAACGCATGAGCCAATACAGCATTGTCGAAAAAAAAGAAAACGTTAACCTTGAAAATAAGAGACAACACAAAACACAACCAACAGCTTGTAATGAAGAATGTCATGAAAGAAAGCAGTGGCCCAACCAAGTAAAAGTGGACCAACAATGAATTTCAGAATTTACTAAGAATGTATGCAACAGAGAGCAGAGCATGGCGACATCTCAGAACTGTACCGCTCCAGGAAAAGAGCCAGGGTATTGCCAGACTTTGACTCCCAGTCTACATTTTGTTGGATTTTGTTAACTTTATATTCAAGTGTGACACTGAGAAGTAACTCCACTTCAGTGTCAGTCCACACATATGATTCTCCCCTGTGATGCACCATTGTTGCTGTTGTGCCTCTTTCAATAATGACTTCAGGCCTCTGATTGCCCAACGTGCCCTTTACGAGGTTATATCGGCACCTGTTGCTATGGCATGTGCTTGACTTCGCTTGACAGCTTTCATCTTTCATTTGCCATGTGAACAGCTTAGTAGGAATATTGTCTTTCTTTATATTGGTTAAAAAATTGTAATATTTCTGGTCATGTAAACATAGTCACTGAGGGGCTGAGCAAACGTCTTAAGTTTAGAGAAGAGAAGAGATGTCTCATGGATTCATTTACTCAGTCTGTCTGCGGTGATTGACAGGTGACCTCTCTGTGTCAGAAAATCAGTTAAATATTGATATGAGTATGAAAAGGAAGTAGGTTAGATTAGATTTAAATTAGATTAATTTATTTATGTGAAGTTCCTTTATGCAATTATGGAGCAAGATAGCTGATTGTCCCAACACTCTGTGTGACAAGTTGAATTTTATCAGTAAACAATGATGTGGAGTTTCAAATTCTTGCAGTTTTCCAAGCTTGAGAAGTTTGGCAGTTGACCCCAGCCTCGAATCCAAGGGAGGCATTCACATGTAAATGGAAATGCTGTTATCCTTACAAATGCAAATCAGGATAGTAGGGGGAAATTTGACTCACCAATTATCCAGGGGTTACATCTTTTACCAAGGTACTGCATTTCAAGAGAATCTCTGGTATGAGTAGATTAGGCATTGCATAATTTTAGACACAGAAATTCCAGTTTGAATAGATTTGCCGGATATGAGTAAGTATTACTTAACTTAACTTAACTGGTCTGGAGTGCCATAAAAAGATGAACAGAACAGTACCATTTATTTTAACAATTTATTACCAATCCAATGAGAGTCATGATCCTGATTTCACAAGTGAGTAAATACAAGGGTTGAAAAGCTAGTTATTGTTGTTATAACTTTTCCTGGACTTGGACGCAAGACTTAGAGAGCCCCTAGAGACCATCTGGTCTGTCAATGCTGTGTTACGGCCACAGCACAGCCAAGGCATTTATACATGTAGCTTACGCAACCCTGGTAGAATCACAAAAATGAAGTAAAAAGTACCACAAAATCAAGGTTATGAAGACAAGATAAGCACAATCTCATAAGATCGGACGCTTCTGAAACGTCCACGGATACAAAGCCACGTGGAGGACGGAGCAAAACAGCATCGCAGATGTAATGTCATCGACACGCTGCCGGTGAAATCGAGGGGTTAGCACTGAATCTTTATTTATGCTGACCTTTCTGGTCTAGATCCGGCTATACAATGTGTCATGGCAAACCGTCAGCCAGTGATAATCAATCCAGTAGTCTTTTTGTTAATAGAATTTTCCTGTATCGGGCAGTAGGGCATCATTGGAGAGTGTAAAAATAAAAGCCAAGTTGCCAGATAGTTCACACTATAGGCCAGTATCCAAGGATTAAAACCAAACACTAACCAAGTGTTTTCTCTGATAACTGCTTTGATAGATGAAATGAGAATGATTAAACTTGTGATCCCACAGGGAGACTCAAGCTTAGCGCCGTCTACCTGTGATATTGAGCAATGTTTTATAGTGTTTGTTTTCTCTGGTGTCAACCTTCACTTGTTGCTTTTACTTCGGTGGTGCCTTTTCTAATTTAATATGACTCAAATTTCTTATTATCAAAATCAATGACTTGTCCAGTTATGGAACCTACATGGCTGCTAATATAATAGAGGTGAATTCTCTTGGTAGATAAAATGGTTTGCATCAGACTGTAACACACACACACACTGACAAAACCTTTGAGTCAGTGCACCACTTTCGATTCATATAGCATATGCTGCTACCTCATTGTTTTTTAGTGAATCTACCTTCCTGTCAGCTCTGAGCAGGAATAACTTGTGTTGCTGTAGTGCTGAATCAGACGCTCTATCGTCTAGTCATTACTCTGTAAAAGAGAACAGTCTGCAAGCTCATTGAGAGGGACAAATTCCACTTACTTTTGCTTGGACAGCTGAGAGTTTATTGCTAAAGGAGGATAAAGGAGATTTTGAGTATTTTGTCAATGTCTCATTAAATCCCATATGCCTCCTTGTTTCTCGGGTGTTGACTAACATATGTTTGAGTCATTTATTTGATAATGCAGTATTCCATAGGTTAAAATGTCCTTTGTCCTCTGCCGAGAGTAAATCTGATCAGACTGAGGAATATAGCTATTGTGATGAGATAACTGCAATTACTACATACATTATTAAGCTAAATACATTAATAAGATCAATATGAGGGCAGCATTATATAAGACCTGAGAGGTCCATATGATTAAGGGGCATTTATTGGCAAAAATGACAAATAATAATCATAATTATGTTTTCATTTGTTTATAATCACATGGAAATAAGGAGCATTTTGTTTTTGTTAGCTTAGAATCAGTTGTTTATATCTGAATATGCCACAGGTCCGAGTCCACGGAGTCAACCATGTATTTTCTGCCGTAGCTCAGAATGACAAATTAATCACTAGCTCTAGATAGGCGATAAGGCCACTTTTGTTGTCCAGTGTTTTTCTCCTACATGCTTATCAAAGATGAGAAATTTCAGTTCTGCAACCTCACAGCTAAATCTTACAGTACAGGGTAGGGTTAGGTCACAC
>NW_024612892.1:0-3614 GCF_008729295.1 Plectropomus leopardus
AGTCATCAAGACTGAAAAATGGAAAAGTAAATAAATGAAAAAAAACATGTCCTCATATATACCTGTAAATAAAGAAAAAAATTTTAAAAATCAAAAAAACTGAACAAGTATGCAAAAGCCATAAGAGTGAAAAAACTACAATAACAAATACCCCAAGCAAGTACAAAAAGTTGTTAATGTGCATGTAATGGAGTAAATGCAGTGCTTACCTCTGGTTCTTAATGATTTTGGGCTCCTGTTTTGGACCAAAGAGAAAAATTAGAAATGAGCTGCTCGTCTCAATTAAAAAGCCTCTGCGGATTCAAGAGAAAACGTTGGTACCAGCGCGATTCTGTTCGTGTTGAAGGTTACCAAGGCTGAATCAAAGCAGCAGGTCTCCATGGAGCTGTCATACTGATCTGCTTAAGAGCCCCTGGTGCACTCACTCACCTTCTGTTTTGTCTCCAGGCATGAACAACCGCGAGGTGCTGGAGCAGGTGGAGCGAGGCTACAGGATGCCGTGTCCCCAGGACTGCCCCATCTCGCTGCACGAGCTGATGCTGCAGTGCTGGAAGAAGGACGCCGAAGAGCGGCCCACCTTCGAGTACCTGCAAGCCTTCTTGGAGGACTACTTCACAGCCACCGAGCCTCAGTACCAGCCCGGGGACAACCTCTAGACCCCTCCCCCGCTTGGGGGTCGGCTCAGGGCTGGGGCAGGACTGGCCCAATCAGTGCTGTTACAAAACTCTGGAGCCTTCCCAGCCAAGCCTTTATTTTAGGGATCTGTACAGCTTCCTCAGCTCAACCTGAGCATTTCAGTTCCACCACCAACCCCTAAAAACAAAACCCTCGGTCTCAGACACGCCCCCCCTAGTGTCTGAACTCTGCTGATGCGATAAGTGGGGAAGTTCGGGAGGTGGGATGGAGGATGGACGGAGTCAGCTGGGGTTGTGGTAATGCAATGTATTCAATGTAAATAAGAAAGGCTTGTTTTAGTTTATTTGTTTGCTTTAAGATTTTATTTTCTCCTGCACAAAATAATAATAATGATAAAAATGACAAAGGAAGAGAACCATTTCAGACGAGCACCTGAGCAGGCACAGTTAATCTGTTCGTGTATTATACTGTAGCTCCTGTATTACCTTTTAAGAGAATGAGTGGACCCTTCACTTAGTACCCCCTACTTCGTGCACTGTTGTCAGTGCAAGTCAACATGGAGTTTTTAAGATGTCAGTTAGAGATATTCCTAAAGAGAGAAAAGCAAATTTCTTGAATACTAGTACTGAAGTTTCTTACTAATGAACTCAGGAGCTTCTGTAGTAATCAACAGAGGAGGGTTAGCAGGGGTCTCACTCTCTCTGTGTATCGTGAGACAAGAATTAGATCGTTGCCAAACCGCACCATCCCTCCACCCTGCTGGGAGACTACTGCAGGAGTTCAGTGCCAGACAGTTGGTAAGAGTCCACCAGCAACATGGATGTATAAAAAGAAATGGATAAAACATTGGAGGTGTTATGAAAGTTGCTCTTTGGCGGATAAAGCCGAAAAAGCCCGATATCGGGGTATAAAAGTACCCAGATCTTCCACATTGTGGAGCCCATAAAGCAAATGCTCTAAAGGCTGCCGAGCGGTCGACTTCCAGTTTAGCACTCTGCTAACTTGAATGGAGACAAAAAGTGATGTAATCCTTTAATCGTCCAGACATTCAAAATATTATTGCACCAGTGGATCAAGTTTTGATTGCAAAACAAGTCATTTAACAGTTGTTGTGACGCTCAAAAAAATGCTTCCACAGCTTTCACTTTGCAAGTCTATGGGAAAAAGTATTTTTGGCATTACGTGACAAACCCGAAAGTTGCAATTTCAAATTGACTACAAAGCATGGCGCTGTTTCTGAGGGCTTTGCTAGCACACGCAGTGACAGGGCTAACTTTCAGCATCACACAGCTAATGTTACCTAATAGTTGTTCACAGGTTCAACGACAAAGTCAAGCTTTTCGGTGTCTGTGCGGGTTTTTTGGCGTCAGATGTTAGTCACTTCTGTGTTAGCTTGTGCTAACAGGCAGATATTGAACTTAGTGTTTACTAAGAGGAGGCTAGCACTGAGAACAATCCTTCAGTTTAGCAGGTCTCGTTACGGTTGCTAACGTAGAATTGGACAGTAGCTGTTCAAGGGAGGGACTAAGCGAAGGGTCATTTGGAAGCCTCCATATATATTTTTTCTCATTTTTCATAATGTGTAAAAAAAAAAAAACAGCCCCAGATTATTGCTCTATTCTTGACTTTTCAGTCGGTAGTATTGCAGAGGCTTCTTCGGACGAGCATGACGCAGTCCATCAGCCTTTTGTTACGTTTTCTTGCACCCTCTCGAAGCTTCCTCAGAGCGCTCGTTGTCAGGCTGCTGCTGTACGAAACAAGGTTCTTTTACAGATGATATATGTCACATTTTTTTGTAAATTACAGTCGAGCGTGTAAGGATTTTGAACATATCCCTCCTCGCTTAGAATTTTGAGAAAACTTGGGTGGAAAATATTTCTGTCTTTCTGCCGCGAGTGTTGTTTTTGTTAAGGTGGACGAAAGAAAGGTTGAGTTAATTTAAGAAGAGAGTATGTATGTCTTATTTGAGCTGTCATTCCAAGGCCGCTCCCAGTCAGCACAATTATTTTTCGGGGAAGTTCGGTGCAGACGGTGGCGTTTTCCTCATGTCCTGCACGTCCTCCCCTTGAGCGCTGACCTGCAGCTGAACCTGGACCACCTCACCTCCAGAGTTATTTCTTCTTTTATGTTTTACTGACATGGTTATATTCTATCAGTATTTGAGTCTTTGGGTTTTACAGAGTATGTTTTTATTTAACCCTTTTAAGTGATCCTTTAAGAGTCAGGTATACTGTATGTTCAGAGGAGGCCTGGGATTTCAAGGTTTGAAATGTCAAAGAAATCCACTGAACTGAAAATGAATTGCACCCAGCCTTGTTCTGATCCTAATGCAGACGGTTTCGTGGCCAATGGAAACCCCTCATTTTTCAGTTGTACAGCTAAATGGTTTTAAGTGTCGCTAACTTCCCTCCTTTATATCTTTTAATTTCCATTTTTTAACATAACTTGTTTTTGTTAATTCAGTGATTTGGAGTTTGAAATTCAGAAAAGAACAATAAACATTTTACACTCTTTCCACGACATTTTCCTTTCCGCATGCCACTGTTTGTATGCTTAAACTGTCACATGATTGTTCAACATGTTCTCATCCCGGCTCGTCACATGGTGCTGCTCTGTCACTGACCTTTCACCTCTACCTATGACGTCTCAGGCATTCTCCTGTGTCAGCTGTTGATGCTCTGGACTCCTGCACTTAAGTCAGTTGTTTGTGGGACCTATCCACCTCCTCTCCTCCTTATATTACGTAGTTAGCGACAGCGTTATTATTTGATGCTGTGCTTCAGCTTTCATGTGCACACGACCGGTTCCATCTGGCTTTGTTCTCAAGCGACTACGCCTGTGCAAACTGCATCCAGACACACCTGGTGCCGGCCACCAGCGTGTAATAACAACACTATCGGTTCTGTCCGAGCACGTTCTCATCTGACACCATCCAGCCGCGTCTCAATTGGACACGGAAGGTGGTTTTTTGGTGTCAC
>NW_024612893.1:0-880 GCF_008729295.1 Plectropomus leopardus
AAAACAAGAGAATAATGCATGTTGAAAAAATGGCGAAAAAGGCAAGGCTATAGTATGGCAAAAATGTCAAAATATGACATGTCCCAAAAGCAGCTGAAAACACCTCAAAACAGCATAAAATAGCGTGCCAAGACGCACCATAGCAATGAATGCTGCAAAAACAGACAAAAACACCACAATTATGCATGTTGAAACAATTGGCGAAAAGGCAAGGCTATGGTGTTGCAAAAAATGTCAAAATATGACATGTCCCAAAAACAGCTGAAAACACTTAAAAAATGCATAAAATAGCGTACTAAGACACACCATAGCATAGAATGTTGCAAAACCGCCAAAAACAAGAGAATAATGCATGTTGAAAAAATGGTGAAAAAGGCAAGGCTATCGTATGGCAGAGATGTCAAAATATGACATATCCCAAAAACAGCTGAAAACACCTCAAAACAGCATAAAATAGCGTGCTGAGACATGCCATAGCACAGAATGTTGCAAAAACCGCCAAAAACAAGGGAATAATGCACGTTGAAAAAATGACCGAAAATGCAAGGCTATAGTATGGCAAAAAATGTCAAAATATGACATGTCCGAAAAACAGCTGAAAACACCCCAAAACAGCATAAAATAGCATGCTGAGAAATGCCATATCATAGAATGTTGCAAAAACCGCCAAAAACACCATAATAATGAATGTTGAAAAAATGACCGAAAAGGCAAGGCTATAGTATGGCAAAAAATGTCAAAATATGACATGTTCTAAAAACAGCTGAAACCACCTCAAAAAAGCATAAAATAGCATGCCAAGATGCACCATAGCAAAAAAGGCTGCAAAACGGACAAAAACACCATAATAATGCATGTTGAAAAAATGACCAAAAATGCA
>NW_024612893.1:922-1689 GCF_008729295.1 Plectropomus leopardus
ATGTTGCAAAAACCGCCAAAAACACCATAATAATGAATGTTGAAAAAATGACCAGACGGCAAGGCTTTAGTATGGCAAAAAATGTGAAAATATGAGATATCCCAAAAACAGTTGAAATCACCGCAAAACCGCATAAAATAACCTGCTGAGAAATGCCATAGCATAGAATGTCGCAAAAACAGCCAAAAACAAGGGAATAATGCACGTTGAAAAAATGACCGAAAAGGCAAGGCTATAGTATGGCAAAAAATGTCAAAATATGACATATCCCAGAAACAGCTGAAAACACCTCAAAACAGCATAACATAGCCTGCTGAGACATGCCATAGCATAGAATGATGCAAAACAGCCCAAAACATGAGAATAATGAAAGTTGAAAAAATGACGAAAAAGGCAAGGCTATAGTATGGCAAAAAATCTCAAAATATGACATGTCCTAAAAACAGCTGAAACCACCTCGAAACAGCATAAAATGACGTGCTAAGACACGCCGAGCACAGAATGTTGCAACAAACAATCAAAAACACCATAATAATGACTGTTGAAAAAATGACGAAAAAGGCAAGGCTATAGTATGGCAAAAAATGTCAGAATGACATGTTCCAAAAACAACTTAAAACACCTCAAAACATCATAACATAGCGTGCTGAGACACACCATAGCATAGAATTCTGCAAAAACAGCCAAAAACACCATGATATAGCATGTTGAAAAATGATCGAAAAGGCAAGGCTATGGCTAAAAAATGTGAAAAAATAACATGTCCC
>NW_024612894.1:0-2425 GCF_008729295.1 Plectropomus leopardus
ATATATAAATATAAACAGCAAACTGCTATCAACCTCTTGATTAAAGGCTCTTAGCATTAAAATGCAACTCATCTCCTTTGTAGCTTCCATGTTGTCCCACTTTTACGCCTTCAGAGCACATGAACACAACGAATTAACAACAACAACTTGGAAACTACGGCCTTCAGACATCACATGAATACAGCATTAATCTTGTTAATGTACCAATAATCAGTTGTACATCACTGTTTTGTTCAGTTTGCAAGTTTATAATTACAATCTTGAATCTTTATCTACAAAATTCCTCACAGCCACTGAGAACAGAAAAAAGACACTTCCCTCTGTTGTTTTCTCTCTCTCTCTGTCTCTCCAGTAGCACTAAGGTGTGGCCATATTGCAGTGGTCACGTTTCACTGCTTCTTTAATACGCAGACACATCCTCTAATTGCAATCAAAACAACAAAACAACATATGTCAGGCCCTCAGAGACGGGCAGCCGCATGTCCTGCAGGCTCCACAAACGATGAGTGATGCTTGACAAATGAACACTAGATTGGCTACGTAAATTAGCCTCTCTGTATGTTCAGCCTGCAACGACTGACGCCTGGCAATCACAACATCGATCAATGCTGTGATTGTGGGAGAGCGGGGCCATTGTACGGATGGATCAAACAGAAGAATAGACGGAGAATGGAGCATTAAGAGAATTAGGCATCACATGGAGGAGGAATGGAGAAATGTGATGAGGGAAGAGTGGAAAGAGGTAATGTATAGAGAGTGATATTCTAAGAAGAGGGGTCAGTATCATGAAGAACAGTGCTGTGAAACAGCAGTCAGTTTGATTCATGATGTGCAATTTAGATTAACCCTTTGAAACCTGAATCAACATCAGTTTTCTTGTGCTGCGTTCAGAATCCTTTCACGAGTGATTTAACTATTTGAAAGTGGAGTAAAGTGGTCTGATTTGTTTGGAGAAACATGGGGAAAAAAGCAGTGACCAACTTGATAAGAAAGGTCCCACAGCCTTCAAGTACTCAGTAAAAAGTGACCTAAAGAAACCTGGAAAAAAATGGGAGGGGTGTTTCGAAAAGAAAATAAGACAAAAAAGAAACTAGGGAAAAATGTCCATTAAGCAATGTGTATGGTTTCGTATTAAAAACTGTTACAAAAAAAAATAAGAAATGTTTACACTTTTTGAGGTAATTTTCTTCTTCTTCTTTTCTTCTTTGGGCCACGTCTTGTCTAGTTACTCATTGCTTTCTACCCATGATTTTTTTTTTTTAAAGAAATTAAACCAATTTGCCCATGTTTGAAAGGGTTAAACAATGCCAGGAGTTATGAAATTTTTATTTAATATTATCAAAAACTAGGGAAAATGTCTACAAAGCTATAATCATAATTCTTATAATTAAAAAATAGGTTAAAGAACAACAACAAAAAAAGATATATAAGTAATAGATAACCAGCACCCTATGTGCAGAGGCTGTGCTCTCGCTGCAGTGGCTGCGGTGTTTCAAATACAACAACATGAGTGTGTTCGTTGCTGAGGACAAAGGGGATACTGTCAGAGAGATTACTTTTTTCAAATGTAATTTTTAGACGGTAAAAGCAAAAGTGCGACAATAGGTTTTCTTTCAACACAGTGATTCAAACAAACAGAGGGGGTTGGGCGTCCTCTGATGAGAAATTATGAGCATAATTTCCTGCATTGTGGTGAATTTTTATGCTCCAATTTCTTAATTTCCTGCATCAATTTATGGCGGAAATGTCATTAATTTCATCAGAAAGGTAATATGCCAATGTTATTTTTTTCTGCTGTCTCTAAGGGTTAAAAATAAAATGCAGTTTTAATTAGTATCAAATCATGGAAAAAGACATCACAACTCTTATCCACTTAAGTGAAATGTATTATTTTTCAACAAATTTATTAACATTTATTCTTACTAATTTAAATGACAAACATATTAAGGATGAATATTTTTTAAAAGTTTTCTCTGTGTCAGAAATAGACTTTAAAGAATATCCAAGATTGCAAAGTCTTGAATGACTGAAGAGCCATAATGGATAATATGACAAGACTTACGAGTGCAGGACATAATACCATAAACATACATTTACCAATGCAATTGTTAGCATAAAAACACCTCAGAGGAAGAGGTCAGTCCTGTATAAAATAATAAAAAGGATTTCAAGGTAATTCCTCGATTAGCTTAAACATTCTGTGGCCATCTTATTCCATGTAAGTGGACAGCAACACGTCACACAATACAACTCAACATCAAGCAGCAACGTCAATATTTACAGGAACTATCTGCAGCTGGGTGCGAGCCTCCCGGAGCCTTTGTTTTTGGACACTATGACGAACCCCGTAGCTGAAGTAAATGATCAGGCCTGAGGAAAGATTTGAGACTTTTTTAGTGGTGAGTTAAAAAGAAAGAATATACTT
>NW_024612895.1:0-1208 GCF_008729295.1 Plectropomus leopardus
AAATCACTGTGCAGCACCGGCCCATAAAAGCAAAGCCAACTATATAGTTAACAAATAGTTGTGCATGGATTGTTTTGTAAGGACTCAAGGACATTGATTTGGTTTCAATTTTATAAAAACTTCAATGCATAAACCAGCTAGAGTAACCACCACAAGCTGGTAAAAATTCTGCAAAAATATACTTTAAGCTGGTCAAACAAGCTGGTCAACCAGTTTAACCATATTAAACTGGTCAATCTGGGTTTTTTTCTCAGCGGGGAGCTCACTGTTGTATGTAAAAGGTTCTTTTTATTCATGACACTTATAACCACCCTACTTGTTATTGTAGGCCCAGTTTAAAAAGCTCTGTTTTGCACAATATATGTAGAAGGGGGTCCATGTTTTATCTTTCTTAAACTCAGGGGTCCTTGACCTGAAAAACATTTTTAAAAACCCTGTTTTATGAGGATCGGGGGGCTCTGGGTGATTCTTGATGGTTGCCTACAGGGAGATGTGCCACTGTTTAGAAAGGCAACTCATTGTTTTAGTAACAAAAGTTTACAGATAAAGGTCAAAATCTTGTAAAGACTTAAAGTTATGCAGACCTGCCACTAGTGAATTTAAATCCACTTAACACTGTCAATAAATGTAAATTATTTTGGTAATCCGCCACCACATTTGACTCCATGCAATTCCTTCAGTTTGAGAGCATTACATTAACTTTGTCACATTTTGGATAGCAGGAGGTGGGTAGGAGGACCAGGCACATGACACACACAAATCTAAAGGTTTATTTATAAAAAAAAAAAGGCTTACAAGCTAGACTCCCAAAATCAGTCAGGAGATGGAGAGCAGGCACCAGAGGTCCAAACAAAACACAAACTGACAAAGAACAAAGAAAGTGGGCAGCAGAGAAAGACTAATTGGGGGAGTGAAAACAGGTGAGCATGAGGTGAGCAGACTGCAGGATACTGAGGGGCAGGTGGAAGTAATGGGAGGGGGCAGACAATCAAAACTGGCAGAAAAACACACAAAAGCAGATTTGAAATGAGAGAAGCCAGTAACAAAATAAAACAGAAAACAAGAACGAATATTAGAATTTTAAAAATGAAAACATGACAAAACAATTAATTCGAAAAACCTCATTGCCCCCTTGAAACCTGAGCAAATTGGCTTGATTTCTAAAAAAAAAAAAAGAAAAAGAAAAAGAAAAGAAAAACATGGAAAGA
>NW_024612896.1:0-3362 GCF_008729295.1 Plectropomus leopardus
GCACACACTTTCAGTCTCTTTTGCACGGCGATGACAAAGCATACCAAAGCCAAGCTGTATTACATCACTGGTTTTAACACGAGGCTGTGTTCGCTTCCTCCTCCGTGGTGAAAGTCACAAGAGGACATTGAGGAGATTGAGTTGTGTAACTCCTTCAGATTTAGGGCAGTGGTGCATGCTCACGCCTCATGAACACCGTCATGATGTATCTGATGCAAAAAACTGACTCCTCATACAGAGAAAACAGGGCAAGGAAATGAGAAAACATACAAGGGCTTGATGGCACCATAAAAACAGGATAAGCAGCCTTCTGCGGGGTTAAATCCCCACACACGCATTTGCTGGGAGCATCTCAGTAGCGAGAGTGGATGACTAATACTACTCTCCCCTCACACTCATACACACCTACACACTCCTTCACGAAGCAGCCACTGGGCTTCCCTTGAGTACGATGCTTAAAGGAAAATCCACCTAATAAACCCGGGCCTCATGCGGATATTTACTGTTTGTGCTGCAGGAGTGACGCATTTAATAAGTGGGATTTCTTTCAGATTTTTCAGAGCAGTAGCTGTTAATTATTTGTAGTTCCCATTTTCAAAGCGATAAACATGACGCACGTAATTAGAACAGTTTCAAGCACCGATAATGGAAGGAGTTCTAGGGTTATTGTGATCTTGTTTTTTCCCCATATAAGCCTATGCACATCACTTAAGCCAGGCAACCGGAGTCTCGACCCTCAAAACTTTAAATTTTGTGCTGTCAAACGCGAGATTAGAGTAAAGAAACATGGCGGACAGCAAGCTAAATGTGTCCAGTCATTCAATTATGGTATGTTTTACAGGGCAGCATTACTAACATTTATTTAAAAATCCAGTGTGTAGGATTTAGTGGCATCTATTGGCAACGATTGTATATTATATTCATAACTACTTTTGCATTTGTATATAATCACCTGAAAATAAGATTTTTTACCTTACAATAAGACATTTATATCTACATAAAGAGCAGCTCCTTTTACATGGAGTCTGCCCTGTTGTTTCTACGGTAGCCCAGAACGGACAAATCAAACACTGTCTCTAGGTCGGGCCATTTGGACTTGCGTGCTTTCATGTTTTCACAATGGCGACTGTATTTCTCACACAGGCTTGGCATACTGGAACAGTTGCAGTTCTTTCAAAGTTTTTTTATTTTCAGGATTACAAAAGTAATACAACAAAGAACCTCCGCCGCTTACCGTAACTCAATGAAAAATCAGTTCAAAAGCAGTTCTGAAACTTCACAGCTTGATGCCACTACATCCTTAACATCATTACTTTAAGTTTACATAATCATTAACTTAAAGATCTTACCATTAATAAAAATGTCTTGTTGTTACCTTAAATTTAAAATAAAAGTTAAAGTAAAAAAAATCAACATACTTTTACCAAAGGCTAACTTTAAAAGTCTTTAACTCCTGCATCACCACATCTATTGAACCGGATCAGTGACGCGTCTTGACGCTGTTACACTGAGGATTTCCTGCATCATTCACAGAGAGCGACACGTTTTCCTCGTTTCCTCTTGTTTCACCAGAACTCTGGTCTTATAGAGCTGTGTTTGAGATTGAATCACACACTGAATCAGCAGTGGCGCTGTAGTCTCTTTCCCAAGCGTAGGAAAACATGTATTATTCAGCGCGCTGCTGTAGGATTAAGAGGAGGACACCGACTTTTCAGACCCACCAAATCCCTGCAGCTCTGTCAGGACGTGTGATTCGGTAGTTAGCAACGGCTCTGGGGAGCCATAACTCTGCTTTGATTAAAGGTCTCAGTGAAAGGTCAAGAGGGAGAGGGAGGCGGAAAGAGAGCAAGAGAGCAAATTGATGGACTACAGAGAGCCTTTGGTTGATGGAAATGTAAAATGTCCCTCTTCACTGTCAAAGCAAAGCTTGAAATAAGTGTGTGTATACTGCTGTGATAATAATGAGCTGGACTGACTGTGCCCTAAAAAACATTTTTTTCTCACTTTGTACAGCATAGCAGTGTGTTCACAACTTACACACTCTGTGTGTCTGTTTGCCTCTGACTGATCTCAAAATTTACAAGAAAGATACAGAAAGTTCTTTTGTTGTTTTTTTGCTCCAGAATGTTTTTTTCTTTTGTCGCTTTATAATGCAGTTCAGGAACTCCTAAAGCACTCAATTTTTGCTAAAATTATAACATTTTTCAACTCTCACACACACATCTTTACCTAAATTCTTACCATATAGACTTTTTGGCAGTCTTGCTTCCCAGCCCAGTCACAAGAAGAAAATGTGGCGATGTACATTTCTGCAAACCACGAATACTTAACATTTGTACGTTACATATCATATCAATGTTTCTAAAGTGATATAAGCCGACTTTATCATCAGGAGGTGGAAATGATAATAGGTGGTGTGTCACCAAAGTGAAAGGCTTACAAAGATGTTCTGAAGTAACCTGACAATGCCTTTCTAGCAGCTTTTTGGGCAACATATGCAGGTGTTTTGTTGCAACACATAGCTGTTTCCAGTAGCTTTCTAAGCACCAAATGTTGGTGTTTTGTAGCAAACTGTCGCTGTGTTTCCAGTGGCATTTTAGGCACCATATGAGGGTGTTTTGCATTGATCAGTTGCTGCATTACAAGCGTCTTTTTAGGCACTAAACATATTTTTTATTGTAGCGACCCATAACTGTGCTTCCATTAGCTGCTCAGGCACCAAACATCAGGGTTTTGTAACGGCCCATCACTGTTTTCCATGCCAGGATCTGCATGGAAAATTATTATTTTTTTGTAGGACATTGCTACTTTTGCAGCATGGAATTTGTCACCAAAAGTTTTCATGCTCAAACATAAAGTTTCAATGTTTCCGCTATATAATTGTGGCACTGTTCAACTTTGCTTTTCACTGGAACTGACCCTAAACTATATATTAAAGCTGCGCTAATAATGTGAGCTAGTACTTTAATTGTCACTGCAATTACCAGTCAACTCTGTAGTTTCCTTTAACTTTACTGAACTATTTAGTGTTTTTTAGTGTATTGTTTTGGTTTTACAACTTGCAGCTTCAGTTTTTAGTTCAGTTTGACTGCTCTCATCAAGTCAGGCAGCTGATTTAAAAAATAGGATCATCTAATGTTTAAAAACAGGCTATTTCTATCAGTGGTTTGTGTGGACCTTAACAGAGCAAGAAAAAGAGTGAATGTTGGACTTAGCCTTTTGTCAGCTCAATGCTGATGGTGCTCCATGTCTGCTGGATGTGCAAACATGCAAGTTTGTGAGCAGCTTAATTTTTTAAGGCTGCAGTATGTCAAATATTTTTCATTGGTTTTGAACCTCTGCTCCCAAATGGTCAAAAAATG
>NW_024612897.1:0-1800 GCF_008729295.1 Plectropomus leopardus
TATAGTGATTGCAATCCAGATATCTGCCTGTCTCTGAACCCATGGATGCATACCTTTGGGTTTCCCAGCTGGATGCCTTTTGCAGGCATTTATCATGGCCTGTTTCTTCTGTACCTCTGTGAGAGAGAATCCTGAGAGGAGGAAAAGACATAGAAACACTAAGTGAAGTCATTTCAGTTTTATTTATAGAGCCCAGTATCACAAATCACATATTTGCCTCAGGGGGCCTTACAATCTGTACAGTATGTACAACACCCTGTGTCCTTAGACCAAACTTAATCTGATTAATAATGTGAGTGAAGATTTCGGGTCAACTGTTTACGTGGGATGTCCTATAAATACAATTTTGTGTTTACATACTGCTGCAGCTACAGCTGCTGTGACAGGGCTACTTTGACCATGAGACACATGCAATTGACACTTTTCACACTCTCTGATGCCACAAGTGCATTTTCTCTAAGTGAAAAATTAAAAAAACGATAACTAACCAACAGCACAGCACGCTCTCGCTCTCTCTCTCTACCTTGTGCAACCTAGCAGGAGTGAGTGAGTTACTATGGTTACGGAGCCACTGGAGCTGTTTAAGCACCTTGTCTGCCCCTTTTGGAGTCTGAAGTCAAATGGCTAAAATAGTTATTTAGTTTGTGTTCAGAGAGATATTTACTGTTGTTTTGATGCCGATTTATCAAATAACAGTGTGATACCAATGAAGAGGAGAAGAAGGGAGGAAAGAGAATGCATAAAAAGAACGTAGCCAGAGAGGAATCATGTTCAATGTTTTCATGACATAAATTTTCTTTTGATTGGTTTATGAAAAGGTTTAAACTATCCTTCTGCAACCAAGGGAAATTTAAATCAGTCTGGGCCTGTTTATACTGGCTGAGGTGTTTATATGGATCATGTTTAATCCTGTTCAGATTAGTCGGCTCCATGTAAACGTGCCTACTATCACTTTCTCTGTTCCGGCAGTAGCTGAGCCTGGAGGAGTTATGTTTTTGGGTTTTCCTGCCATTCTCATGAACACCTCAAGAATGCTTTGAGGTATTTTTGTCAAATTTAGCACAAACATTCATTTGGACTTAAAAATGAACTGAGTAGATTTTGGTGGTCATAGGTCAACGGTTCTGGTCACTTTGATATCTTATGTCTAATTTTTGTGAATGTTATATTTCATGATCACCTTGAGGGATTTTTTCAAAATTTGGCACAAAGTCACTTTGATTTAAGGATGAATTAATTAGATTTTGGTGGTCAAAGGTCAACATCCCAGTGACTTTGCATTCATTCAGTTATGAAAGTGATAGCTCATGAACACCATGAGAGAATTTCTTGAAATTTGACATAAACATTTATTTGGATTTAACAGTGAGCTGATTAGAATTTGGTGTTTAATGGTCAAGGTCACAGCAGTATTTCCCCAACCATTATATTAGGGGCGGGGCAAGAAAGTAGAATTTCAGTTTCAGGAAGGCAATCCCAGAAGCATGTGGCAATGTCTGATGAATATGTCAGATTACAAGACAATCCTGTGAGTTCCTTTTTCAAAATGGCTACTGTTGTCCTACTGTTTGTTCTTCATACAAAGAACAGCCATTTGAACTCAACCTCTCAGTAATCTTCAAACATGATTGGTTCACCACTGTGACCCCCTCAGGATGTCACTAAGCAAAAAAGATAAGCTTCAGGGCTTAGTTGATAGGGTGGGGTGGGGACCCAATGTAAAGAGGCTGTGTCATCGCCACAGCTGCCGTGGGTTCAAATCTTCAGCCAAACTATACCTATAGCTATAGTCTGGCCTAT
>NW_024612898.1:0-1574 GCF_008729295.1 Plectropomus leopardus
GTCTGGTGTATAATGAGTACTTTTACTTGAATAATTTGAGTACATTTAATTGATAATACTCATGTACTTAAGAAGATTTTGAATGAAAAAGAATATTTTTAAATTGTAGTATTGCTACTTTGTTTTTATTTATCTATTGTTAAATAAAAGATGTGAATACATCCACCAAGGTCTGATTTATATTTATGTATAAAACACAACTGTGTTACCACTAGAAAAATAACCTTTTTTTAGATAGTTACACAAAAAAGGGAATTTTTTTAACAATCTGAATGTAAACTACCTTGTCACAAGAATAGTTGTAGACAATAATTTGTTAAAAAACCTGCACTAGTCATAAACTGAACTAAACCTGAACTAAACTAAATCATAATATTTCCACCAGAATGGTATCCATAAATGTTTATTCTATTTAGGATACACTTTTCTTTTGAATTAAGCCTAAAATCATTACAAAACTATCAGATTTTAAAGGCAGGTGCATTGTATATTTAAAATTAAAATTTAGGTAAAGCAACTTTGACTTGCTTTACCCTCCAGGCTGTGAACTCAGAGCTGGGTTCATGAAATGTTTTTGCAGTTTTGTCTAATTTTGTGTGCAGGATTTCTCAGAAACACAGCACTGTGGTTGAGTAAAGGGAACGTTGCCAAAACCTGAAGGCGCTTCCTTTGCAACGGGTACAACTGGCAGCACAAAACTGACACTGAGGCACCTCCAACTGCATCTCTTTCACCTGTTAATATGTTCACACACTTACCTCTGATATTACTTTTTACTATTATACAATATAAGAATTGAAATATGCCAGAATCCCAATGACAGAATTAATAAAAATCACTGGAAAATAAAACCTCTCCTGTTTGATATAACACTGAAATTCGCTGATAAAAAAGTTAGTTAAGGACTTTTACCAGCGGATGAGGAAATTACAATCTGCCACCAACTTAAAAAATTTCATGATTGTGTCTAAAAATGATTTTTATGCCTTCTATCTTTTGAAAAAAAGGGAACAAATGTATGATCCTTAAGCAGCTGAGCCTCTGTAATAATACAGTGAGAAAACCCTTAACTGACAAGTAACTGGGTTCTTACTGAGAGAGGCTGTGATCTGTTTTATCCAGTAGATGTCAGTGTTGGAAACAAGACTAACTGGTGTCAGTATGTTGGGTGTTTCAGAGAAATGAACGCACGGCTGCTGACTAAGAACCAAGTTTGAATAAAATACTTTTCTCAAACCATAAATTTTAATTATTCGGTGTATCTGAGGGAAGAGAAATGACCAATTTGGAGATACATGATTTTCACCGGACAATGACAAAATTTGTTTAAAACAGTATAGATGAATACAATAATCTGATTCACTTTTTAATTTTATTAAGCTGCATATTTCTGTCTGTCTACTGAAAAAAAATTATAGCAACTTTGCTTTTACTCCCATTATTCACAGGTAGAAGTTAAAGGTGTAGACTTTTTTTTTCATGCACTCAGTAGATATTTTTTCAGAAATTGTCAGAAATTATTAAAAATCCATGTTAGTGAACACTTCTCCTTTTTCTCCTTTTCTAAGACAACA
>NW_024612899.1:0-4543 GCF_008729295.1 Plectropomus leopardus
TTCTGCTGTTCGTCTCTGGGACAGAAAGGAGTCTTTATTTTGACAGTTGTGACCGGATGTGTGCATATTGTGTCAGTCTTGACGGTGGTGGGATCGCGCGCTCAGGTACGGCAGCGCATCACACTCGGGTAGAGGGAGAGAGAGCAGCAGCAGTGCAGGGAGAGAGGTATTTATAGCCTAAAGCGAGGCTGCAGCACTGAGATAAGGCTTGGGACCAAGCCGCAGGCAGACAGACAGACAGACAGGGCTTAGGGAAAAGAGGACACGTCAAAATGAAGCCGTTCACCACGGTAGTTTTATTCGGGGCCGCGGTGGTCGCGCTGGTCAGCGCCGCCGGTACCGAGGGGGAGATCTCCTTCGAGTACCACCGCTATGAGGAGCTGCGGAAGGCGCTGGTGTCGGTGTGGCTGCAGTGTCCGACCATCACCCGCATCTACACCATCGGGGAGAGCTTCGAGGGCCGCGAGCTGCTGGTGCTGGAGATGTCCGACAACCCCGGGACGCACGAGCCTGGTCAGTTTTACGCATGCAGAAAGCTTCATAATGCGCTGAATGTGCACCCCATCCCTACTCCCTTTGTCCTCCACCGCACGCTGTGATCATAACACAAACACATCACGCACTATTGCGCAGAGCTGATGCTCTTATTTCATGTTCAGAAATGTGCATGTGTGTGTGTGTGTGTGTGTGTGTGTGTGTGTGGCTGAAATGACCGGAGAAGTGTACAGAGGAGGAGCGCAGGTGTTTCGTATCCGTGTGCGTGAAAAGCGCGAGGGCCTGCTGCATCACTTCAGAGGAGTGTAGATGGTAGATTGTGGGATCAGCCACGCAAAGCCGCCATTTTGCTGGTTGATAAAGATCTCTTCGTGCTTATCCCGAGTCGTGATGCTGAGAGAAAACATCCCAAACGCGGTGAACCACGCCACGGTTCACTGGGCTTTTCAATTAACGTCTCTGCCAATCAAAAACAGATGTATCAGCAGTGCTGGCTGCAACATCTCTGAGAAATAAGAGTTGATGCGCAGCCTTCAAAGAGGGAAGCTGAATATTAAATGAAGCTCTGTATGATGTTTCTTGGTGGAGCTAAATTATGCCATGACTTCACATCATCTTTCTCCAGCAGGCTGGAAGAAAGCATAGACGAAGTGAGCAAATGGTTTGAGGGGAACACCAGCCACAGGAGGTGCAAATGTGGGCAACCACCTCTGCTATTTTTAGATGCTAAGCACCTTCTTTTTTTCTCCAAAGTCACACCTAAAAGGAGTAAGAATCCACATTAGGTGTTTTTGTATGCATTATTACTTAAGATGTGCAAAATCTCCTTGAAATTCAACAGCAGGAGTTGAGTAAACACCTTAAAGGTCGGGAGAAAATTAAACACCAGCTTTCAATGAAGCCTGTTTTTTAAAGGCTTTTTGGAAATTGAAAGACAGGCCTGAATTATTTCAAGATGCCTCAGTGATGGAGATAAATAATAGCCAGATTCTTTTTATGTTCCTTTACGTCTTCCCTGATATGATTTATTTCAAGTTTGAAATAAATCACACTATATATCATTATGTTCTTGTTTTGCAGATAAAAATTGTCTTTCTCTCAGTATCATAAACTGAACGTTAAGTTGACTTGGATGTTTGTCTCCATTTCAAAAAGCTGTGCACAAAAAAAAGTCCAGGACTTTATCGTTTGATCCTAGACAAAATCTCTCATACTGCATTTTAAAAATATGCCACCAAATTGACCACTTTTAACCCCTTAATCCCCAAAAATGACCAGCTGGAGGCTAGTTTAGCGTTTTCTTCAATACAGCATGATGTTTATTTTGTAGATTATGGTTCCATTTAAGGCCTAGAGGCACCATGCAAAAAACTAGTGGTGACGAAAGGATGGCTGTCGCGTCGCCTCATGTTGTCTGTGAGTCGCACGTAAAGATGGCATCTAACAGCCAACTAGCACGTACCGTCTGTGTCTGTGTGAGAGAAAATAACTCTCCCTACCAGCAGGTGGCGACGGTTCTACTCATCAAGCCTGACAGGATGGATTTAAGACGCTAGTTAGCCAGTTAACACATTAACACCGCAACCTGGTGTAGAAAGAACAAACGATATTTACTGTGCACGAGCGAACAATGACAAACTATCATAAACCGTTTCTGTTAAAGAGCTCAAAATGCTAAAAACATAATCTTGTCTAACAGCAAGTTTGTTTTGATCTCACACCCTCTTGACTTAAGTCATTTCTTTGCTTTCCTCACTTCTGTTTCTCCCCTCATGAGTGATTGCGTTCACTGACAGGTTCCACAGCGTCTGACATCGATTCCACATGCTGAATCTAAAAAATAAAATAAAATTTAAAAAAAAGCTGAGTGACAATGCAGCTGGACAGGGCCTTTAGAGTAAAATAGACGATAAAGCAGGGTATGCTTTACGGCTGCCTTGTAATTGACAAGTTGCTACCATGACTTCTGAGGGTCGATTATTATTGTCCTGGCCGATTATCGGGGCAGATATTTGGCATTTTGACAATTATCTGTATCAGTGTTTTATTGTAACGATTGCCAATAAAATTAATTAAATGCAAAGAAAGTGTTAGCACTGGAGGAACTTTTACTTTATAAAACCTCAGGAATCTATTTTATTTATTTATTTTTTGTTTAAGTTTAAATTGTCTAAGTTTAAGTTGTCATGACTTTATAAAAAAGGTTGCTGGGAACGTGCTGTATATGATTTTGAAAGTTTCAGTTTTGATTAAACATTTGCTAAGGACATTTAAGCAAAGTTTTATGTTGAAGTTTGTTATATTACAAATTCTAAATATTGACAGAAAGATTTTATTTTTATTGTGAATGCATGTTGGTTACAAATATTGGTTATCTGTCTCATTAACTACTAATTATCGGTATCGATATCGACCCTGAAAAACCAATATTGGTTGACCCCTAATGACTTCTACCTCGCGTTCTCAGTCAGATCCACCCCTTGTTCATCCACAGCTCCACCTTTTGCCCAAATATGATCACTTCTGGTTAAAAAAAAGATGGCAACAGCTGAAATGGCAAAACTTGAGGCTTCAAAACAGTAGTCCACAAACCAGTGGGTGACGTTATGGTGGCTATGGCCTCTTCTTTCATACAGTCTTTGGTCAGCACTGAGAGCAGTAATGTAACATGAATGGATTAACCTTCAGTCCATTTAACCTTAATGAACGTCTGGGTACGGGTCAGTGATTCCTGTCCTACTCGCTAAACATATACAGCAGGAAGCGATTAATTTCACACAAGTAATCCTGAAGCAGCGCTCTCAAAATAAAAAAAAAAAGAGCTCTTTGCCTGTAGTTATAGTATATGTGGTTACCAGTCGAGTCTGTGGCGTGTTAATCATATCTCGCATGTAGCATTTTGCGTAAAAGTGTATTTTCTTCTCTGTGTGGTCTTAATGGTGCACCACAGGTTGTGTGTGTTTAGCTGCCTGCGTGGTCACAGAGTCTAATGACCGTATGCACGTTCTAAATAAGCCCGTAATAGTTTGGTGGGCGTGCGCCGGCATGAGTCACAGTAGCGATGCAGAGACCTTATTACTACCAGATGAGTTTCCAAGCCGCTGCTTCACCAACAGGGGCAGCACCTCCCCCCTCCCCTCCTCTACTTCCACCTCTACTGAGCAAAACATCCAGAGCAAGACGGAGGGTGATGAAACAGAGAAGGAAACAGAGAAGAGGAGCTCCAGAGACAGACAGGGCAAAGGAGATGCTGAAAGATGCTGGTTTCAGGTCAGAGAAGAGAAATGAGTCAGGAAGAATAAAATCTGCAAAGACAGGAAACCCTTTTAAGCTTCTTCTTGAAAGGGTCCAACCAATATTTTATCTGACCTCGCACTGTGTGTCCAAACTCTAAGGTGGAGCCGAAATAGCAGTTGCCGGGGCAACAGATCGGCTTAGTGCACTGAGCTGACTGGCAGCTCGTGGTTGGCTGGTTGGCTGGCTGGATGGCTCCGGAGGACGACGGGCCTGAGCTCGTGCATCTGTCAGTGAGCAGCCATCTGTCATACACTGCAGCACAGGAAGTGCCTATAGCCAAGAGTGTAAACACACTGGTTACATATTAATATACAGTATATTGAGACACAGTGTAGGAACAGCAGTGGAAAGTGACTCGGGTTACTCCAGCAGTCCATAGTCCATAGTCCAATGTTCTTAAATAATATATATCATTATTTTTATTTAACCCTTTGAAACCTGAGCAAATAAAAAGTTGCAAGAAAAGTACCTGAAATTAGCACAAAAAAAATAAAAGGACAGTGCTAAAATACTACTTTAACTCCTTTGCGCGGGCAGTAGCTCGCTCACCATTTTATGGTTGAGAATGATGGCATGGAGGTACTGACTCTCATCCAGTTTAACATTCGGCTGCAAACCACTCCCGTGAGTGTTGGAGGTAACAGTCTTCTGAAGCCAACAGAACCACATCATCTGCAAAGAACATGTTACAGACATGAGAGAGCTATATTGTATTGTGTATAGAGTATTTTTGTTTGGCCATATGACATCG
>NW_024612900.1:0-1533 GCF_008729295.1 Plectropomus leopardus
GAGGAGGAGGAGAGGAGGAGGAAAGAGGAAAAGAGATTAAAGACAGGAAGAGGATAAGAGAAAACAAGATTAACCCTTTAAAACCTGAGCAATCGGCTTTTAAAAACTCAGGAGGAATTAACAAGCTACAAGAAACTGACCTGAAACTCAGAAAAAAAGTTCTTTAAAAAAGTAACAAACGAAACATAAATATAACGATAAAATATTTAATAAAGATTACGACAATAAATGAATTTATTTTTATTTATTCATTTTTTAAATATCTCTAATATTTTCTCCCTCCCCCTCCTCTCTCTACTTTCTTTTTTTAAAGTAATTTCACTTTCTTATCACCTTTTCCTAATTTGTGCACAAATTGCAAGAAATTAGGAAAAAGTCTTTAAAAAAAGTTCTGTTGTTTTGACAGAAATAAACTTCAGGTGATTTTCTTTTTTAATTTATTTGCAGGTAATATTCTGGTACCTTTTCACTAAGTTCTTGCTTTTTTTGGGGCACGTCTTGTTAACTTGGTCGTCGCCTTCTTCCCATATTTCTTTGAAAGAAATAAAGCCAGTTTGTTCAGGTATCAAATTAGGGTTTAAGTAAAGCTGCAAAATTCTGTGAGGAAATCACGAGTGTTCGATGTCGCCCTGATATGAAATAAATCGTCGCGGCTCTCTTCTGTTTTGCATTCATGCAAACTCGATGTAAAACATCCAAACCCTGTTTGTGTTGCAGGTGTCGGTCTGAATGACTCGATCCAAGCGCGGTTTCATTTTCTTATCAAATTATTTGTTCAGTGATGCAGATAAACAACACAATAAAGAGAAAATTTAACCCCCGAATGACCGTTTGTAAATCCATCTCGCCCAAGAATGAAGTCATAATTTAATGAGGATAGGTCATAATGTTTCCAAAAAAAAATATGTAAAATTAAACAAAAAGTATTAAGTTTTATGAGGAAAAAACATAATAATATCAGAATAATAATGTCATAATTTAATGAGAATAAAGTCATACTGTTTCAAGAAAAAAACTGTAATTTTAAACAAAAAATACATCAGTTTTACAAGTAAAAATATGTAATAATATCAGAATAATAAAGTCATACTTTCATGAGTAATAAATTATATTATTTCATTAAAAAATTGTGATACTGAGCAAAAGAGATTTAAGTTTTATGAGAAAAAACGTAATAATATAAGAATAATAAAGTCATAATTTCATGAAAATAAAGTTGTACTATTTCAAGAAAAATCTACAAAAATAGTTAATCTTACAAGACAAAAGTATTAATGTTATAATAAAAGTCAAAATGTGATGAGAATAAGGTCAACAAAAAAAGTTATTATTTTATGACAAGAAGTAAAATTATTACAAGAGTATAGTTGTAATTGAATGAGAATGAAGTCATACTATTTTTTTTAAAGTTACATTACAGAAAAAATATTTAATTTTCAATAATTTTATGTAGCTTTTTTTTAAAAAAAAAAAATTCTTATTCTACTATTGTGTGAATTTTTTCTCATGTTTTTTCAAAACTATCGCACCAGT
>NW_024612901.1:0-1235 GCF_008729295.1 Plectropomus leopardus
CTTGGAAAAAAACTACATCCTATCAGAGCTTTGCAGGTGGGATATTACAGACATAACAACTCTTAAATCAACACATTTCTTCAATCAACATGGCAAACGTTGAATTCACTGCTCCTAGCAACAGCGAAGGCGGCTGAAAAAATGACATCAAGCGGACGGATATGCCACTCACTGCTGATTGGTTGGGTCAAAATATCCCAGCCTGCCAACACACTGTCAGTCAGACGAAAGTGTTAACTGTTCCATAGTATCCACGCCTATCTATACCCCGTTTTCTACATGTAGAGTCTTAACCCCTTTAGATAATTCAGTGTTCATTTAAAATTAATGCTGCATATTGCAGCTGAAAACCCTATAATCTGCACATATTTATTTCCATATGAATACTGAGCATCTTGTGCAGCTTTTAAGAACCTTTTACTAGTTATAATGTAATTAATCCAGACATATATATGAGATTATGCCAGCAGAACAAATGAAATGTCATGTATTTATGGATTAAAAAAATAAGCAAATACATTTTGAAACCTTTCACAAGCAAATCTGCAAACAGGTTTGATTTATTTAAAAAAACATGAAATAAAAGGCAATAAGCAAGAAATGGGTATAAAGTCACCAGAAAAATACCTACAATTTTTTTTTTAAAAAGAGATAATTATGAGAAAATGATGTGGGTATGCAGCACTAAAGTAAAGTAAAAATATATTTAAGATAATTTAAATTAAATATTTGAAATGGTATCACAGGTGTTACGGGCACTGGCGTTGATTGTTATGTATATGGGGGTTGCTCCAGTGTAATTATTCAGGCAGCGTGACTGGGGATGGTGACGTCATTGGAGCTTAACCAAAACATCGGGGATTCCTTCCTCCCGTAACCTAGCGTGTTCCTCTGCCCGCGGCTCGCTTCTCCTCCTCCTGCTGCATGCCTTTCTGCTAACCAATCGGGTGGTGCCACTTGTTCCACCTTCCCCCCTTATGAGGCTTGCTTCAATCATGTGTTTTCCCGATGACCATTTAAGTCCGCCATACCTTTGCTAGCGGCGGTTGTGATTTCATGTGAGCAGATCGCCTCTGTGCTGTGTGCTCTGTATAACTATTCTTTGTTGTAGGTTGTATTGGTTAACTCACTGGTCACCCTTCGCCCTCTCTTTGTGTTCACATGTTGTCTGCTACTGCTGTTTAGCATAAACATCTAAACAATAAACGGCTTTCTGGCCTGTTTACCACCACAGC
>NW_024612902.1:0-1029 GCF_008729295.1 Plectropomus leopardus
AGAGAGAGAGAGAGAGAGAATAGATCGATCAACTCATTATTTCCATTTCCGTTATGCACTTTGGTTAGTCCTTCCAAAACGCTACATCTAAAACAACCATACTTTTACTTTTCTCGCTAAAAAAAAAAACAGGGCATCTGGTGTGTTAATTTTACAACATAAAACAAGTCTCAGGGCTACACAGTTTGATCTTCATTACATATGGAACATATGACTTGATGTGAAAATGACAAGTGAACAAGTCACACTTTGTAAGGCTCCTCACAATACAGAGAACATGGTGACAAGCTGCTGACAGGAATACAGAGAGATCAAATCTGGTAGAAAGGACATGTAATCTGATTTTAAAATATCCTCATCAGGTGAACACTTCTCATATATAGCATATAAAGCAGACCAATCCCCAGCGGGGCGTTCAATTAATTTCCCCTGTAGCTTAAAGCCACATTAATATCACTTTCTTTTACACTATGAATCCACAAGGGACCTGGGTGCATTAGCTGGTGTTAGCTGTTACCCTTTAGAGCAACATGCAAATCAGTGGCCTAATTCTCAAGCACTAGTTTGCAAATAGCAGCTCTATTAATCTGTCTGGTAGGACCATCAATCATCAGAGCTGCTGTACGCTCATTCATAAGAGAGAGGCTCAGGTCGGCTCTGCAGCCCCAACAACATGATGTATTAATTACTTAAGTTTACCAGCAAACTTCTTTGATACTTCCCCCTAACCCTGCACAGTGACTCCTAAATTACTTGACATTAAAGACAACATGTGTGTGCATGTGTGCGTGTGGGTGTGCATGTGCGTGTGCGTGTGTGTGTGTTTGCTGTAGGTGAAACTTGCATTTCAGAATTTGGCCTTTAAAAGCACACATATTCTGATTCTGATGCATTATTTACTGTGTTCTTTTATTCCTGTTCCTCTGGTAATTTTTTTGCACATTCCTCTTTCTAGGGTTAGAGTGACCTTTTTACTCTAATTTTAACTGTTGTGTTCATTTTTCTAACATTACTTATCTTTTATTTAAT
>NW_024612903.1:0-1493 GCF_008729295.1 Plectropomus leopardus
GGATGATTAAGCCAGTCTACTTCCTGAAGAAGTCAAACAACAACTAAACTACACAAAGTAGTCGGACATGGTAAAAACAGACCTCGAGCTATGTTTTCTCTTTAACACAAGCAAGTGAACTTTGGCTCAATTGTCTATTTTACTGCAACTTAAGTTAAAAGTGAGACATAATATTAAAAGTTGATATGCAGTCTTGCACATGTAAAAGACAGCATATGTAAAATACGTTTAAAAAGCCGTTGTATTCTGAATCAGCTGCTGAGGGTAAAATGCGCGCAAAAAAGTTATGTATATAAAAATGTCATTGTAAGACTTATATTATGTTTTATATAATTTAACTAAAAAGCAAAATATCCCTACATGCTGAGCTAAGATCTGGTATTTTACCACTTTATAATTACAGTAAATAAATTTAGAAGAAGAAATGCAGATTTGTTGTGTGTTGTTTGGTTTATAGAAAATGAGTCTCATTTTGTTTTCTAATGGCCTTTTTATGTGTAAATGTTTGTTTAGTAACATAAAAACAGATATTAGTGCATGCGAACAATGCACAAAGATAAAGGCGTTTTTTTTACTTATGAAACATTTAGATTAGCTCGTTATCTGGAGACAGCATGGGAGATGAGAAAACAGCTCTTCATCAAGATAAACTGCAGAAACTTTCTTACTGTACAACTCAGTTTTTGCCAAATTCTGGTCAATGTTATTTTGTAAATTAATTATTTGGGGTATGTACTTTCTCATTTACTGATATTTGAAAAACTCGAATATGACTAACTAACTAACCAAAAGCAGTAAAGGTAACCAATCCATCAAATGTAACCAAAGCAACGGTAAGCAACCGGTTAAGTTTCTCCTCACAGCTCTGAAAAATGATGAAAGACATCTGAAGCAGTAAGAGCTGCGCTCACCGCCTCCTTTCAGCTCCCGTACATAGTTGCTGGGGAACCAGCCAGAGTTGCCGTTGAGCGAGCCCTCCCACCAGCCCCCCTCCTCCTGCCGGCTCACAATGATGATGTCGCCCTTGTTAAAAGAGAGTTCGTCCTCATTGGTCTGCTGGAAAGGAAAGCGCGCCTTGACCAGCAAGTGACCGCTCCCGCTGCCCTCTGACATGTCCTAAAGAAAATAAAAACGAGGAAAAAAACGTGCTGAGTGACTACATGAAAACATATAAAGTGTTTATTAAGAGCAGAGGATGAATTTCTGAGTTGTCAAAACAGACAAATATCACTTTTGTAAATCTAACCACAGACAGTGTTTGTCTACTGTCAGAACGCTCATGAGATGTGTTGCTGTCGTTGTCATGGTAACTTACGAGGCTGCGGTACTGAGGCTGCAGCACTTTAGAGGAGCGACTCTGAGTGTTCAGAGAGTCAAACGACTTGATCCTCAAGTGTGAGGAGTGTGGCACACAGACAGTGTCCTCAGAAACACCCAAATCTGCACAAAGTGGTTAAATTAATGTTAGACAATTAAAACTTTTTTAAATTCAA
>NW_024612904.1:0-1328 GCF_008729295.1 Plectropomus leopardus
CAAAACAGCATAAAATAGCGTGCTAAGAAATGCCATAGCAAAGAAACTTTCAGAAACATTCAAAAACACCATAAAGTAGGATGTCCAAAAAATGGCCGAAAATGCAAGGCTATAGTATGGAAAAATGTCAAAATATGACATGTCCCAAAAACAGCTGAAAACACCTCAAAACAGCATAAAATAGTGTGCTAAGACATGCCATAGCGAAGAAACTTTAAAAAACGGGCAAAAACACCCAAATACTGCACGTCCAAAAAATGACTGAAAAGGCAAGGCTATAGTATGGAAAAATGTCAAAATATGACATGTCCCAAAAAGAGGTTAAAACACCTCAAAACAGCATAAAATTGCATGCTAAGACATGCCATAACAAAGAAACTTTCAAAAACAGCCAAAAACACCCAAATACTGCACGTCCAAAAAATGGCCGAAAAGGAAAGGCTATAGTATAGGAAAATGTCAAAATATGACACGTCCCAAAAACAGCTTAAAACACCTCAAAACAGCATACAATAGCGTGCTAAGACACGCCATAGCGAAGAAACTTTCAAAAACGGGCAAAAACACCCAAATCTTCCACATCCAAAAAATGGCCGAAAAGGCAAGGCTATAGTATGGAAAAATGTCAAAATATGACATGTCCCAAAAACAGCTTAAAACACCTCAAAACAGCATACAATAGCGTGCTAAGACACGCAATAGCAAAGAAACTTTCATAAATGGCAAAAACCACCCAAAAACTGCACATACAAAAAATGAACGAAAATGCAAGGCTATAGTATGGAAAAATGTCAAAATATGACACGTCCCAAAAACAGCTTAAAACACCTCAAAACAGCATAAAATAGCATGCTAAGAAATGCCATAGCAAAGAAACTTTCAGAAACATTCAAAAACACCATAAAGTAGGATGTCCAAAAAATGGCCGAAAAGGCAAGGCTATAGTATGGAAAAATGTTAAAATATGACATGTCCCAAAAACAGGTTAAAACATCTCAAAACAGCATAAAATAGTGTGCTAAGACATGCCATAACAAAGAAACTTTCAAAAACGGCCAAAAACACCCAAATACTGCACGTCCAAAAAATGGCCGAAAAGGAAAGGCTATAGTATGGGAAAATGTCAAAATATGACACGTCCCCAAAACAGCTTAAAACACCTCAAAACAGCATACAATAGCGTGCTAAGACAGGCCATAGCGAAGAAACTTTCACAAACAGGCAACAACACCCAAATTCTCCACATACAAAAAATGACCGAAAAGGCAAGGTTATAGTATGGAAAAATGTCAAAATATGACATGTCCCAAAAACAGGTTAAAACATCT
>NW_024612905.1:0-3870 GCF_008729295.1 Plectropomus leopardus
TATTATAATAATATATAAGGCTGTATTGTGGAATGTGGCAAAGCAGTCACGACAGCATGTTTATTGAGGATGAAAGTGTTGATCAGATTTGTTGGTTGGTATCTGTCTGGTTAACAGTGGCAGTGTCATCACATTTTGTCTCTTCTGTAAAAACATGTTTGTGAACAACCTACCTGGTTGATTTGTTATGTTTTCACTGTGAATGGTGTGAAACTGATTCATAAATAAATGCAACACAAGATGCTTCAGTTTCTGAAGTTTGCACGTGAGGAGTTTAACAGTTTGTAGCTGTAGCCTCTCAAATTAAATTGAATTTGAGCAATTTGTCCATATTATCTACACATTTAATGCCTTATTACATGCATTGTCTTTCTTTCAATTGTTCCGACGTTAAAATGCCAGATATTCCACTGTGATTCACCCCACTTACACTGTATGGATAACATACATAACTCTCACAGTGTGTCAGTAGTAGCTGCTGTTCTCAGGTTTCGCTGTGTGGGTTTCTGCCTCATGCCTGCACTCTGCAGTTTGGGTGGTTGAGGTCATCCTGGCAGGAGGCCTACTGTCAAGCAACACCTATGGAGGTCTGGGAGTGCTTTAGAAGCTCTCTGTCGAGCCCATCAGCTCCAGCGAGCAGCACTTCTCTCAGCTCCAT
Source organism: Plectropomus leopardus (assembly GCF_008729295.1). Classification (NCBI taxonomy): domain Eukaryota; kingdom Metazoa; phylum Chordata; class Actinopteri; order Perciformes; family Serranidae; genus Plectropomus; species Plectropomus leopardus. The sequence goes on from NW_024612905.1 coordinate 659, forward strand.
CGCTTCAGGATCATTTTACTGATAAAAATCAGAGCAGGGTCACTGCAGAGAGTTTTTCTTGACCCTGATTGGCCGGGACTCGGTGGAACTGACATGACTTTGACTTTTCTGAAACACTAGCTGAGGCTTGTCACAAATCACAACACTGCTCGCTGTTGGTGTTTTTTCTGCTTTCTGGCAGCGCTGACCCCCTTCAGCTACTGTAATATCAACATCTTGGCAGGCCTGACATGACCTGATGGAGGAAGTGTACACAGGCCGTTGGTGGTAAATTAAAGAAGATGAAAAGGGTGATTACAAGATCCTAAATGGGTGCTTTGTTTGAAAACCATCCCGCTGAGAGCCTGACCTCTGAAAGACCTAAAATGGTCTTTAAAAGCATGCGTTTTTTAATTTTTTTTTTGAAGAGAAATGAGGGCTTAACCACAACTGTGTCTTTCCTTTCATCTTAGCTCCACGGCTACATGGACAGTGAGCCACTGACCCTGCAGCTGTTCATAGGCACAGCTGACGACAGGCTGCTGAGGCCCCACGCCTTCTACCAGGTCCACCGCATCACCGGGAAGACAGTGTCCACCCCGAGCCACGAGGCCATGCACAACAACACCAAGATCCTGGAGATCCCACTGCTGCCAGAGAACAACATGCGGGCCATGTGAGTGTCAGGGGCTGCACCGTCCACTGAGGTTTGACTCAGTGATTTGTTAAAATATGTTCACGTCTGCAGTGGGTTCAAACTGGGATATGATTCAAATTATTCAAGACAAGTCCATATCAAGTTTGGAGTCATTCCAGACCAGTCAAGCCTGGCCTCATCTGAGACCAATCCAATCAAGTCTCAAGTTGAGACAAGCCCCTAAAAGAATACTTCTCTCACAAAATGACCACTTTTATCTAATATTTACCATGTTAAATTGAATTTGTTAGGAAAATGGTGTTTTTCTCATGTGCCTCCATGATCAATTAAGAATCAATAAAAGGTCAACATTCTTCAAAAACTGAAGTCATTGGTAACCACATTTAACAACAGTAAAACTTAATCAAAACATCTGTTTACAAACTCACACAATTTGTGCAGTGTAATCCATGCTTGGTACCCGCCAAACACATGCATTTTTGCTAAAACGTTTAACTATAGACAGTTTTGCTGTAGTGAAATGTTGTGTCCCCCTGAAGTTGCTCAAAAAGGTTCCCTGTGCAGGTATAAATGTTTTCTTCACAAATTTAATGTAATGTGCTGAGCAACTGATTCACAAATGGTCATTTTGGAGGTGAAGTATTCCATTAATTCAAAAGTCTTCATAAGTAAAATGCCAATAAGTCCATAAGAATATTTTTCATGTGTGGATGTTGACCATACTGCCATGCCATATCCCATACAAGTCATAACTTGATTAAAAAAGACTTGACTTGTCCAAACTGGCTTGAGACTTGACCAAAACCTCCCCCCAAAAATCTTAAAATAATTCCTGGCATGAAATGGTAAACATGCATGATGCAGTAATCACCAGTTTCTCTGCAATGATATGCTTCACTGTTGTCACATTAAAATCTCTAAACTCAGATTTAATGAGTTTACTCAAACAGAGAGATCTTTCCGGTCGTCTGCAGGGAGAAATGTTGATCTCAAGCTCATAAAAGTATCAAAACATATTTGATCACAACTTTTCGTATAAGGAAAAGAAGCTAAATCTGGAGCTATTGAGTTTGCTCCTGATTTTCTGTGTGTGTCCGAGAGTGTGAATTTTTGGGTTGTGTAAGTCTTGCCCTCTGTACACAGAAGGGTGGCTTTCACATTTTATAAGCCTTAGAGATCAGATTACTGGGGGATGCTCTGGGCTGCTAACAGGGACCTCAGGCTTTCTGTCTGAGCTGCCGGCAGCAGCAGAAGCCTGCTAGCATCAGCATTTTCTCTGCGATTTAATGGATGTAACACATAAGCTCCTCTTATACAACGCCTTCACCTCAGGATACGGTTTCTCTTTTCTCACGGGGGGACACGCCTCAGAGTGCTTACACTGTAGACGAGGGATTTGTGGGAGATTTATCCGTTTTGACAGTGTGACATATAGATGTTTTATTACGTGGTATAGAAACAGGCATTATTATATTTCTGAGATGGTTATTGACGATAAGTCTGTTAGCTAACATGAAGCCACAAATGGTCAACTTGGTATGACTCCAATTAACTCTTAATAAATGAAGTTACAGTAGAAAAAAGCCTCTCTTATTGGTATAAACTTTATCTCAGGCTCTGAATGGTTGCCTCAGTTTGTGGTTTTGCACTCAGCCCGTCTGCGTAGGCGGAGAGCTGAACAGCTGGGGTCCTTAGCATCAACACCTGATTGCTTCGCCAGCGGAGCAGACCCTGGTGTCTGGCGAGAAGAATGTTAGGGAGTGTTCAAATGTGTGTAAAAGTTGACATTAACTAGGCTTTGAGGAATGCGGCATCAAGTAGCACGGCGATGGAAAAGCCAGAAACCGTTTGGAAGAGGCTTGAGGTATTTAAGGATAAAAACGTTAGATGAGTGCAGACAGAGAGGAAAAGGAGGAGGAGGAGGGGGGCTTTTATGAAGTGTGTGATGGAGATTTTTTTTTTTTAAAGAAATCATTAAAGCCAACTCTTTTGTAAGATTTGTGGAAGGGGAGCAGTATTTTAGGAGCCATCTCTTGTGTGTAATAACAAAGAAATTCCTGATTTGATGAACGTTTCCCAGCCATAGGTTTCTATAGAGTTTGAGTTTCAGCCAAGAGTGGATGCACTGAGGTGTAAAAGCTCTGATGGGGGCAGTGGTGTTAATCTTCTGTTGACATGACTGCAGCCTCCGTAAGGATAGTGTTGATGGAGTGAAAATCCCTTTTGATATCGCTGCAGCACTGTATAAATCACAGCCTGATTAACTGAGACTTTATATATAATTAGTGCAGGTGATGATTTGCCGTTTGGACAGGCGCATACTTTGGCAAACTCTTCATCTTTCATCTCCTCGAACAGAATCGACTGCGCAGGGATCTTGAAGCTGCGTAATTCAGATATTGAGCTGAGAAAGGGGGAGACTGACATCGGACGCAAGAACACACGTGTGCGGATGGTTTTCAGAGTTCACATCAATCAGGCCACAGGGAGGACGGTGTCCTTGCAGGTGTCATCCAACCCCATTGAGTGCTGTGAGTACCTCTTATTCTTTTTCCAAACTTAACCCTCTGAAGCT
>NW_024612906.1:0-1308 GCF_008729295.1 Plectropomus leopardus
GACAATTTCTGGTTTTCAGGGCCGATGTTGATATCGATTTTTTGTAGTTAATGACGGGCCGGGCGGTCTGGCCTTGGGCAACGAAATCCAACGTCACGATATGAGGAAATATCCTGATACTGTACTGATACAATATTTTAGGGAAGACTATTTGGACAAAATATTAACACACAGATTTGTGATTATCGTCAGTCATGTGGATTAATGACTTTAGAGGCTGAACGCGAGTATGAGAAGAGGAAGAGTAAAATTAAAAAAATAAAATAAATTTAGAAATGACATCACTTTACTGCAGCGTTTAAAACAGGAAAACACATGTGACTCGGTCACATCGCGATATGAGGTATCCAAAATTTCATATCACGGTAACCGTATGTATCGTGTACACTGGCCGGCCCTCCGTTCATGACACCGATCAGAGATCTGCATTCACGATAAAAATGAAAATCTTTGTCAATATTGAGACACAAAACTGTTTAAATGTCTTTAGCAAATATTTCATCAAAACTGAAACGTTCGACATCACATGCAGCACGTTCCCGAAAACTTTTCTGTGAAATAAAAAATAAATGAACAGAAACATCTCCCTGAGTTTTTACGTAAACGTTAAGTAAACGTTCCTCCCATGCCCACACTTTCTCTGCACCTTTCAACAAATGAACTTCATCCATTTCTTTATTTCTTTATTTTTTTAAATCCGTTTAAATTTGTGAGCTTCGGTAAGTTTTCCAGTCCAAAGTCCTGGACCTGTGAAGACCTCCAGAGTCCACCAGCCATCAGGGTACCGGCCAAAAACTGAACACCAGATTTCACCTTCATCTGAGAATTTTGGCAATTTCACCCCAAATCTTTTCATGTAGCACAGATGTTTTTATGAAGCATTATCCAAACATCGCTCAGAAATCATCTCAGGACGTGAAGTCTTTTTTACACTCGCTAAAAATATGTTTGAGTAAGATTACGATAGAAAGATTGATCAAAATATAAGATCATACAACAATTTCTAATAATAATGCATTTTAAAGATCACCTAAAGATCCCAGCTTAACTGTAAGATTTCACAAACAAACAAACAAACAAACAAACAAGAAACAAACATTTCAAAGCAGCTTCATTAATCTGTTGGATGCACTGAGCTCCATCAAGTGCTGAGGAACAAAAGACAAGTTCAATATTTCACAATAAACACTCAGCGACAACGTAGCACAAAATGTTTGGGATTCAGAAATACGGATGAGAAAATAAAACTGATTTTTTCAGTTTTTATCAGCACATTTTTAAATAACCAGCACACTCAACACCTAAATA
>NW_024612907.1:0-3560 GCF_008729295.1 Plectropomus leopardus
ATATTAGACAGTGATTGGCTTTTGTACCGGTGACGTACCTAATCTAGCAGCCTGGGGTACATTTGAATCTCAGATTTTGGGGAAATGCACAGACATTGCCCTCTTCAGTAGAGGAATGTGAAAAACACCTATCTACTGAGAAATTTTGCATGGATACAAGTGAGTATCGTGAAGGGCAGATATTTTAGGGAGAATAATCATCAGAAAAACATTTTTGAATGGAATGGGACTTTTAAGTGTTTACTGAACAACACCACTGCTGTATTTCTTAATCCTTTCTACCGTGCTCGTGTATTATCAAGAATAGATTTTTGCAACGACAGGGGTTTGCATGTTTTGTAGGTTCATGGTATGTAAACAACATCAAAACTGCAACTAAAATTACCCCTTGTCCTATATTAGAAGATTGATTCACTGGTTGTTTTATAATCATCTTACCTTCTTGACTTCGTACTTGATTGCCAGTATGACACGGCTGAGGCAGGGTCGGCTGTAGGGGCTTGGAGGGCATTGGTCCACGTCACCGTTTAGTATGGCCTCCACCTCCTCTGTGTTCCGACAAAGGTCCAACACACCCACCACAAAGTCCTTACACTGCATGGACAGCTTACGGTAGTCATTCTGACAGGGAGAGAGTAAAGATGAAAAAAGGACAGGAGGGAAAATTAAATTGACTTTAAAATGAGATTTAAACGTCAACTTTGAGTGAATCAGGTCAACACCTAGTTTCAGACAAAGCAGCGTTCTTCAACCGCATAAATATAAGATGAGATAGAAGACTCATCAAACTGTGACCGAGTCTTCAGCTGCCTCTTTTGCTGTCTTTTTGTCTTTTATGTGTCCGAATAATCTCGAAGGATGCATGCCCTTGCCTCGATCAAACTGTAACAAATAATAAATAAATGATATTTAACTGAATAAATGATAAATAACTAAACGTTTGTGTTTCCTGTTGTCATGTTGTTTTTAAATCTCTTGACCACTGACAGTTAAAGCTTGAAACCGCTTCTTTTGCCTTTCTTGTCTGCATGTTTGGGTCCTCACCTGTATGAGTCTGGACACCTTTTTTGGGGGGTTAATGACTTGAGAAATGTCAGCCTCACACATACATATATCCTCATTTGTAATTACAATATGGCTTGAGGGTAAAAAGACTGAAAGGATGATGTGGTGATTTGGTTCATGACCTTTCCATTTTGAAATAAATCATTTTGACGTGGCCAAAAAAACAGCAGAGAGAATTCAGAGATTCTCTTTATAAATGGTATTTGCCGACAGAGGGAGTCCACTTGACTTGTTTTATTTTAACAACCAAGCAAATTTAATGTAATTATGACATAACAACAAACATCACAGCATAAAATTATAAATTCTCGCAGTAATGTCATGTTGGAAAATATCTTTGTTACATTCCCAGATTTCATACATTATCAGATACAACAGCTAAGGCACAAGAGGATGCACTTAGACACCATAAAAGCTGAAATAAGGGATCCGCTCTGCTTTTAATGCTCATTTAGTACATTAGTATTCCCTGATTTAATGCACAGCTTGAATTTGCACTTAAAATAAATGGACATGGATTGAATTTGAATAAAATCCCAAATACTGAAAGGTATCCACTCCAGCAGAAAAAGGCCAAAAAGCAAATGGGGAGACTCAGAAAATACAACACAAAGATGAGAGCAAAGAGAAGGAAAGAGGGTGTGAACACAGGAATCCATTTATTCAATAAACGTGATTGTCTTTCAGGAAGGGAAGCAACACAGGAATGTCAAGGACTTAGAGTAATGGAAGAGCTGGTGGTGTAGTCCATTTGCATTTTCAAAGTAGCTTAAAACTGTGTACCAATTAAAAGGAAAATACAATGGAACATCGCACACTGGTAATGCTGACGCATATATTTCAAACTATAAAGATTGACGTTTCTGCACACAGTCGTCTTCAGGATCATAGCAGCTACCTGACTGACATTTAGACTCACTTGGACATGTAATTAGGCAGTCAACATGGCACAAATAGAGCTTAAGCACATCATCATGTAACTCTGCGAACTGTTGGTTGTAGCCACCAGCTTCTAACAGCTGAAACTAACTAGCTCTCCTCTGACCGATTTTAACACAGATTTATTGTTCACAATGTGGCATTACCAGGGAAGTAATAATGTGATGCAACAATAATTTGTTTACTGTGTCTTTTCATCCCAAAGGTGTCCCAGGAAAGATCTCTGTTCATCCCAAACCCATTTTCTGTTTTCCTCAGGATGCTGATTGCTACTTGCCATCTCAACAGTGAGCTCACAGAGCCTGTTTGCGAAACCGTCATTTAATTCTTGCTGTACCTGCTGATTACTTTAAGTTTGTGGCCATTTTTCTTGAGCGCTGATTTCTTGTCTTGCAACAACAAAAATAACATTTGTGACTGCTATCGGTGATTGTCATCTTATTTGACATCTTATATGAAAGTCAACAAGGGAAATATCAACGGATACCGATGTTCAGCTGATAAATAAGTGCTTTCCTACAAGTCACTATTCCTGCCAAGCTTTTTAACCTTCTTTCCTCCTGTTTATTTACAAGTCCTTCACCCTTTGTTTTGTGGCCCCCATAGTTCACTTCTCACCCCTCTTTCTTTCACTACCTCTCATCGCCCTCCTGGCTCGTTCTCTTCTGCAACATTTGGCCGAGCAGGTAAGCAGTCAGCAGACTGGAGCTTCTGGCAGGCTTAGAGTCCCTAAGGAGTAATTCTCATTATGCCTTCACCGCCGTGTTTGTTCTGTGTACAATCATACCATTACAGTGTCTTGATAATGCCCACTTTCATCCAAACTTTAACACAGGAGCCCCCAACCACAAACATCAATTCAGCAATCAATTTAAATTATTAGTTCTACTCTCACTTTCTTTAAGGGCATGCTTTTGCTTTAAGCCGATATGATTAAGTGTGCACTGTAATTTTGTGAACCCACTGACCATGAATGTCATTTGCATTCCTCCTGTGTTTGACCCTCTTATTAAGGGAGTTTTGTGCTCATATGACTTGGACAGTGCCTGTCTTGAATATAAAATTGTGTAATCAGTTTTGCGAAGCCACAGCGTGTCCATACTCTTAAATGCTAGCAGCTTGGAAAAATATCATGCATTTTAAAATCCGGCTCTTAAGGCTTGGGCTTATCATAGAAAAATACATAACCAAATTGAACAGTGTGTTAGATAAGACTGGTCAAAAGGCTCATCGCTATCTGCAAATTAAAAACTAAATTCTGGGCAAAAAGAAATGGCAGCAAGCATCTATTCTGGGGACATGAAGGAGAGGGTTGGGATTTGGTGTATTTCACCTTTAAGGCTGCTAAGTGAAAGAAATCAATAACAATCTCATATCTGTTTTCATGCGGGGAGAAGCAAGCTTCGGGGTAGTGCATGTACAAAAATGTTTTCATAATCAATCATAAGACTTCTTAAGAAACATCAAGAAAACACACACACACACACAAACAAAACACGCATGCAATATATGTGAAAATCCAATCACAATTCAGGGTATGTAGTTTGTGCCTTGGG
>NW_024612908.1:0-1211 GCF_008729295.1 Plectropomus leopardus
AATAAAACATGGTGCAACTTCTATTTGCAGAAATGTCTGAGAGATTGAAACATAAACTTGTTCTTTGAAGGAGAGAAATACAGTCCAAATATGAACCGTCCTTGGTAGAACAGCATTTATAACATATTCAGAAACACCTACAATTTGATTCCAAACAAGTTGCCTCCCTCTCAGCAAAATGCCTTTTTCTCCACGGGAACATCAAGAGAACAGGGAGGGAGGGTACAGCATTAGAACAGGCTCAGAATAGCCGAGTGGCTGGGGAGCAGCAGGCCATTAGCATAATAACTAATTATAACGTTCAACGCACAGACCTTGGGACCATCTCGGCCGATCTCTCCGGGCGGCCCCCGGGGCCCTTGGATTCCCTGGACGGAGAAGGATATTGGGGAGGGAGAGAAGGAAAAGGGGAGGGAGGGAGGGGACAAGAGAGGAAGGGAGTGAGAGGAAGAGAGAGAGAATGAGATGAAAGAGACAGGCACAGTGCTTTGGGCTGAATGTGACAGAGTGCGTGACGGCTTAGTCAGGAGGCACTGAGGGAGAAATGAGATGGCTCAGGTCCACTCACACACACACATTCACAGACAAACTCACGCACGTCAGCTCTTGCACACTTTGCGCATGCAAACACACACCAGTTTGCATATTCAACAAAGCATTGTGCTGTATCAAGAGCCCAGCTCTATCTTCCCACATGCCTCAACGAGAGAAACACACACAAATAAACCGACTGTCCAAAACTGTCCAATAATCTGATCGCCTGTGAGGGAAAAAAAAGAACAAAAAAAGTCCAAAGCATAAAACTATGAATACTCATCATAAGTGTAATATTACTGCAAAAAAGGTATATTTGTTGATTCAGGACCTATAGTTCTCTTAACATGAATACCAATCTATCTCAACTCTAATTTGATAAAAGAAAATGTTACTATGTTACTATGACGTTATGTAGTGCTACGGGAGATGAGAATTAAATGGCGTGCAATACATTTTTAGATGCCATTATTTTCGTGTTAATTTTTTGTGTCAAGAAACAAGCTTTTTTATCTTGAAATAATAAGACAATAACCGGTTATCAAATAAAGAATGTTTTCTCTCATTGGGCCCCTTATAATCAAAGGTGGGACCAATTTATTGTTTTGCAAGTTCCAAGTACGTCCCAAGTACTTGCACCCAGGTCCCAAGTCAAGTCTTAAACTCTGACTTGGGAC
>NW_024612909.1:0-1915 GCF_008729295.1 Plectropomus leopardus
TATCTTACAGTGTGACTTAAATCATTTATGGACCCTTCGGCAATTCCAGTTGCAGCTGTATCTGTAAATAGATTAGAGATAGGATAGATAGATATCAGCAGTACATATTAATTCGGTTCTCTCTCTTTATTCCTGATACAAACATGCAGACTCAGTCACACCTTCTCATACACTCACACCTCCATCTCTCTCTATGCATTGGCACACACTTCTCTCGCTGCTCCTGCCTCTCCACCACCCACACTGGCATAACTCATCACTGCTTCAGCGAGTAAAGCCTGGTCTTATCCGAACAGTCTCGTTGGCTTCGAGGTCTTATACTCTTTATCTTATCTCAAAGAAGGTGACACACACACACACACACACACACACAGAGACCGAGGACAATAACCACAATATATTCCTTTTCTTTTTATTCTTCTCTCTGTTTGGAAATTGCAGGGTCAATATTTTTATTAATCACATTACTTGACATGATGCACCAAAATTTACTCTATCTGTTTACAGGAATACACTGAATAGAACACAAGGTTTCACAATGGATACACGACTGACGTTTTGCCCATTGCACTTACAACAGTGAATGACATTTTTCCAGATGTTTTGTTTTAATTTTTTCACCCGCTGCTCATCACCTTGCAGATCACAACCATCAGCTCAAAGACCTCCTGATCATCTGGCAAAGGCGTTCTACTCTGCAGTTGCTGAGGAGGTTCTTTCTGCTTGTTTTACAAACACAATATGTATAGAAACTATACACGGACTGGATATGTTTTTGAATACGAGTTTTGTTCCACTGTTGTAAACAGTCAATACAAGTCAGCCACATACACTATGCTTATGCAATAATAATAATAATAATAATAATAATAATCATCATCATCATCATTAGTTTCATCATCATCCTCATTATTGTGGTAATAAATGTTTTTTTTTTATGAACAAAAGTTGGCAGCAAATACGGCATAGGGATGCACATGACAGCCGTACTCAAAACTCAAAAGCTGTACAGAAGAATGACGTCGTATTTACAGTAAGAATGTGTGTCTGTCTGCCTTTCTGTCAATTGCACGGCTGCACCGAAGGCTGTTTTGTCTCGTGCACCTCATATCGACCAGATAGCATCTCCGCCTCTTGTTTTTGATATAGATCTTACACGGTTCAGTCAGAGGCGCTGTTACGCAACCTCCATGATTCTGCGTTTCATCGAGCAGCAAGTGCTACCAGTCAGGCTTGTGCTTTCAAAATGACATGCCCTGATTTGTGAATGACTGGCTGAACATTTTTACTCATCAATGTTCTCTACATTGGCCTGTGAAAGTCAAGGTCCGTTAGGCAAACCTTGGTGAAATCATGCCTTACCTCTCTTATGTTTTTTTTTTTTTTTAAATTCAGGTACAACTTCCAAGAATATAATTTCTAATCATGCACCTTTCCGATGGCTTGGCTGCTGAGTGGTTTAATCAACGATGAAATATCCAATAGAAGCATTCCATTCACCCCACAGGTTATACTGACACCCAATATGTACATTGACAAGTATTAATGAGAAGTGCTGACCATCTGTATCACAGGTTTTTATAGCAGCACGGACAGTCACTGCAAGCCAAACACTGAGGAGCCCAGGTCAGCCAAAAAACGCACAAAAACTGAATGAGGGCTTACAAACAGCCAGACAAAGCCAAGCAAACCCATGCTTCAAAGCAACATGATGGTGGACATTCAAAAAACCGACAGTCTACACAGTTTACCCTTTGGCAACGAGTCCCCTGGTGTGGGGAGTGAGGGGTCAAAACATGCCACGAAAATAAAAACTAGTTCAATATTCAATATTCAAATCCATACAGACAAGCTGCTAAGTAAAAACATTTTCATGACCTTTTTTTTTTTTTAGTTTTTTTTTTTTTTTTTTTTA
>NW_024612910.1:0-3324 GCF_008729295.1 Plectropomus leopardus
TCCACCTGTCCACCAGATGTCCTCTTGCTCCAACATCCACCTGCTGACACACCTGCGTCTCATCATCTCATCAGTCCCTCAGAGTATAAGCAGCTCACAGCCTTTTGTTTTTGCCCGTTGGCATGTTATCACCACCTGTTCCTCAAATCTGCTGTTTAATCTGCCTGCATCTCTGCATTAGTTTAGTCTGCTTCAACCTTTTCTGACTCAGTGTGTTTTGGGGCTGTCAGTCCTATTAACTGGAGAGTTTCCTGAAGCAGTCTGGAAGCAAAACCCAAGCTGTCCAAATTCTGTTTAGTGCACTACTTAAGTAGAGTAAGAGTTTAAGAGTTTAAGAGTTTAAAAGTACTAAACTGTAGTGTCATCTTGTTTATGTCTTTCATTGCATTTATTCTTGTATTTTCTAATTTTTTTTTTTTAATTTAATGCCTTTTTGTGATCTGCCTATTTTATTACTTTAACTCCTTTTACTTGATTTATTTTCTTTTTTTATTTAATTATTTATTGTTGTTGACCTTTTCTGAACGCATTTTGTTCTGGGATTTTGTTTGACTGTTCTTGACCTTTCTCTGTTTGGCATGTGTGTTCATGTTTATTTTTATGACTCCCTGAGCTGCTGCCTTTGTTCTGTCTGTCAAAGCACTTTGTATACAACAGTTTTTAAAGGTGCTATAGAAATAAAGTTAGTATCATTATTATTTAGTAAACAAGAGGCGCCTCCACTTCACTCCAGCTGTTTCTCTGTATTAACGTTTTCACCCTAGTTTGATGAAAAATACAAGAATGAGTCGCTGTCGGATATTTTCTTTACATGATCATTAAACACTGACTACATTTGAAATCTGCACTAAAGAGGCCACAGAGTAAATGTACTTTCCTCCACTGTTTTCTCTGTGTTCTTTCTCTGGATGAGAGTTTTCTCTCGAGTTTGATGAAAAAGATACAAACGACAAACATCAAACATTTATCTCTACCTCCTCCTCCTCTTCCTCCAACGTCTTCTTCTGTCTCTTGTCTTCATCTCACCGTTTGGTTTCCTGATCGCAGACAGGAAATGACTCATCCTGATTTCAGAAGGCTTAACGAAAGACAAATGGTGAAACTTATTTAAATTACAATAAATCCAATAATATAACCTGTGCGCTACGTAATGAGCGATGTAATTTCTATGAGGGAGCTCTGGCCTGCTTCCCCCGATGTTTTAATGATCCTCCTCCCTATAGATCCTGAACCAACAGCCAGGAGCCTCATTGATCACGCAGCTACGAGCCAGCAGCTGAATTAACATATTCATTTCAGTTGGCATTTGGCTGCGGAGAGACAGATGGAGGGAGGGAGGACGGGCATGAGGGAAAGTGGTGGAGAAAGCAGAGGTGGAGGAGGGAGAGCACGAAGAAGAAGAGATGCTTTAATATTCCCGTGGAATTACATTTAATACGGCGGAAGAATTAAATGTGAAGAGGAACGACACATTAAAACATTTTCATCTGTCTCTCTCTGTTTGGCTGAAACAGTGAAACCATCAGCTGTAATTCTGCTGTAATATAGTTAATGCTACGACCACTCAGCCAGCAGAATTACAGTGTGGAAACTGCTGCTGCTGCACCACAGCTGTGCTCCTGCATCGACAGTATCTAATGATTTTTAGAGACTCTTTTTAATGTATTTTTCATGAAGCACTCTGTAATGCATCTATAAAGTTAAATATTTAGTGTAATAAACACAAAAGAACAATCAATACTACAGCTACCCTGTGGTGCAAAGTAACCTAGTACATTTAATCAAGTACTGTAGTGTAATGCAGCAATATCTCACTTAAAATTAATACATTTATATGCTGTGATGTCTCACTTAAAAAACATCTAGTTTTGGTGCCACAGTTTCTGCTAGAAATGCCTTAATGTGTCTGTAAAAACACTTCTGTGGCACATTTGCCTCTGGACATGCAGCAATGTCGCACTGAAAACTACCCGGTTGTGTTGCCACAATCCTGGCTGGAAATGCAATAATGTTTCATTACATTTTGAACCACTCGCAGCTGGAAATGCAGTGATATCTCCCCCAAAAAAATTTTTTTGGTGACACAGTTGTGGCTGGAAATACAGCAATGTCACACTGAAAACTATCTGGTTGTGGTGCCACAATCCTAGCTAGAAATGCAATGATGTTTTTCTACAGAACACCAGGCTTTTGTCGATAAATAGCCTCTGAAAAAAAATTGTTTTTCAGGAAATGCAATCACAAATGCAGTGATATCTCCCTGGTTTTCGTGCCACAATTGCAGCTGGGAATGCTGCAACATTGCCCCAAAACACCCTGTTTTGGTGAAACAGTTGTGGCTGGAAATGCTGTGATGGTTTTAGTAACAATCGCTTGGCTTTTGTGGCACAATTGAGGCTGGAAATGCCATGTTGGGCTTAAAAATATCAAGTTTTGATGCCACAATTGTTGCTTAAAGTGCAGTGCAATGTCACTAAAAAACATCTGGTTTTGGCGCCGCAAACGAAGCTACAAATACAGCAACAGCTCTCTAAGAAACTCCTGGTTTCGGTGGTACAATTGCCTCTGGAAATGCTGCAATGTTTAGCTAAAAAGTACTAAATTTTGGTGCTACAAACGCAGCTAGAAATGCCATAATGTTTTGCTAAAAAAAATCACAGTTGGGGTTTCGGCGCCATAATCCGGGCTAGAAATTCAGCAATGAAAGCTTCAGCTGGAAATCCTGTATTGTCTCTGAAGAACATCCAGTTTTGCTGCCACATTGGAAATGCCACAATGTACGGCATAAAAACACAGAGTTTCGGTGCCAAAAAAACCCCAGTGGTCAGCAGCTAAGCAGTCGTCTCTCGCAGGCGTCACATTTCTCTACTCTGATATTACTTTTGCTTGATTTGATTCAGTACTGATCGACAGGCTGATGTGATGGAGGGCATCCAACATCTTCAAAAACATGATCTGGAAAGTTTATTTTTGAGGTTTGATTTAAAAAAAAAAAAAAAAAAGTCTGAACCAATGATCTTGAAGTGAGTGAACTTTGTAAAACAGCTGCGGCAGGTTTCACAGCTCTGAAGGAAACAGATGGAAGCTTAAAATAAACTGATGAGGGTCTCGTTAAGAAGACACCATTAATGAATCAGTATCGATAAGATCTGATGAGTTCCTGATTGGATGAATTTTATCCTCCGGGATCATTGACAGATTTAGTTTCGACTCCCTCAGTGACATTAATCAATGTTGTTCTTCAGGAGGCTTTGACAAAGGTGATCTGACTTTTACCCCAGGGCTAATTAATAACCACACACACACACACACACACACACACAC
>NW_024612911.1:0-3996 GCF_008729295.1 Plectropomus leopardus
TCTGATAAAACTAAATAAAAAAATAAAAATGTCTTAAATATGTGTATAAAAATAAATGTAAGTATAATATAGATCAACATCAATATTCCTGTGAAATAAATAAATATGGCTCTGAAATAAATCTTGAAATAAATAAATTAGGTAATCAGAAATGTAGATATATAAAATATAATTGTACAAATTAATGTAAATGTAATATAACTCAAATAAGTATGCATATAATAGAAATAAATATGGCCATAGAATAATTACTTAAGTATATAATGAGGCCATAAAAAATAAAAATAAATGTTCATATATAAATGAGTCAAGATATTTCAATAAATAAATATATAACTGACATAAATAAATAATGGCTATTATATAAATCCTGAAATACATAAATGAGGCTATAAAAATATATAAATAAAAAATAAGACATTTAAAGGACCTTTAAAACCCTGATTACCAGTTACTCCACTTTAAGATGTAACTGTTTTTTTAACTGTTTGTGCTTCATCTTTTTTGTGCTCTTTGTGGGTTTTGGGGTTTTTTTGTTTACTCATCATCAAAAATGAGGACTGGCCCTTAATGATTCCTCGAGATTTAATAAAAGTTGAATGAAGTTTGAGGATTTCAGGATGTCTAGTATTTTTGGATGTTTTCAGGATTTCAGGACATTTCTAGGATTTTAGGAAATTTTAGTATTTTAGGACAGGGTCCTGGGATCCTCCACTGGCACTTTTTTTGATACATAAGCTCTATTTTGATGCTTTTATGCACTTATGGGGACTAAAAATACAAAAACAATTCCCAGTTTGAATCACTTTATTTTTATTGTAAATTAGAAAATAGTTTGGGGGCCGCTCGGCTGAACAACTCTCATCTAATCTAATGAAATCTCATAAGATTATTTTTAATATATAATCTAGAGACTGAGATGTCACACGGGATATTCGTAGGTAAATTGTGTTTTATTATGGGTGTTTTTTAATATCTGTGTGTTTTGAATGCGCTTACAGTGGTGGGATGGGGGGGTTTTGTGAGTGTGTGTGTGTGTGTGTGAAATAACGGTGTTTGGTTTGGACTACAGGAATAATAGTTGCTGCTTTGGCCAAAGCTCCTGATAAATGAGACGAAAAGACACTTCGTACCTTCACAGCCAGATCCTGGAAGCTGTTTCCCGTCCAGCCGACCAGATCTCCGAGGCGGAAGATGGGGCAGTACAGGTGCTCCTCTCTGTCGTAGCTGCATCTTTTCAGGTAGCCATCGTCAGACGTTTCAAGGACGTTGGATCTATGAGGTAGATGCACACGTACGTTTTTCAGGCGTCTTATTTTCACTTTCACATCATGTGTTGAGTTTATCCTCTGAAAGGATCAAGTTTCCTAAACTTTCCTCTGAGGATTTAGAAGGATATTTTGGCAGATATTGAATATAAAATAAGTTTTTTTCAGTATATAATCACCTGAAAATAAGAATCATTGTGTTTTCGCCTCCGTCACTGTGGTCAGTAGCACCTATGTGACGAGCTGCATCACAAAAACGCTGATTTTATAATGTGAAACTGTTAATGCAGCGTTTTGTTTTGGGGTTTTTTTTTACAGGTTTTAACCCTTTAACATCTAGCTGGATTCAGATTCCTGCATTTAGATGCCTTTTACTATCATTTCAATCTCTGAAACCTGAGAAAAGTATTTTTTTTCTCGGATTTAAGGACATTTCTGGAATTTGGGGATTTTTCTGGGATTTTAGGGCGTTTGTAGGATTTTTTAAGTTTTTTTTAAATAAATAACTAAAACATCTGAGGACAAAAAAAACAATAACAAGATTCTGAAATATTTCATACAAAATAATAATCATACCTAGTTTTATATTTGTTTACCACCATATTTTTACACTTTTCTTTTTAATTTGCAGAGTGAACTACTCAGTTTTAATTCATCATCAAAGCCGTGTCACAAATTAGGTCACGAGTCCTTTGCTTCTGCGATACCGGCATGCTGTCTAAAGTCACGCTGGCAGCATGACGCCAGAGTTTCATTCTGGGAAAACAAACAAAAGGCGGCATAAAGACGGACTTCGTGGCGGCTTTATAGCGAGCTCTCTGTGTGAGAGAGGTTTGTGTCTGCTCCTTTGTCGTCGAGCCGGTTGGGCCTTTAACATTTCGGTGTCAAGGAGCACATTTTCTCATAATCCGCCCGAGACTAAACATCATGCATCGTCGAGTTTTTCCACTGAAAGGGCCAGTTTTCCAAACCGTGAGAAAATCACGTGAGCCTTTGTCAAAATGAGAATCCGCTGGAGTTATCAGGTTTTCACGTGTGGCAGAGAAGTGCTGCAGAGGCGGAAACAGTCAGAGACACCTGGTCCTGCCAGTTCAGAGCCGCTGAATTCTCTCAACTTCTCATATTTGCATATTTGACCTTTCGACCTTTAACTTGGACACCGTCACCGCTCAGAGCTCCTGCTCCGACTTTCACCGCCTCTTTCATGCAGCAAAATTCAAAACTTGTGTCTGAACTGAAAAAGACAAACACAAAGAGCCGCAGGAGAAAGATCTGTGATACTCAAAATCAAAATCACTCTATCAAAGTGCAGGTGAAGGATCCCCACACCCCCGACAGAGGTCCCAGATAAGCCCCTAAAATCCTAAAATCCTGGAAATGTCCTTAAATCTGAGAAAGGCCCTAAAATGCTAGAAACATCATACAATCCTAGGAAAGTCTTAATTAGAGAAATGTTCCAAAATCCTAGAAATTTCTTGAAATCCTTGAACTGTCCTAATATCCGAGAAATGTCCTAAAATTCGAGAAATGTCCTAAATCCTAGAAATGTCCTAAAATCCTAGAAATGTCCTAAAATAATAGAAATGTCTAAAACCTCCTAGAAACATCCTTTAAATCCTAAGAACGTCTTAATCAAAGAAATGTCCTAAAATAAAATAAAAACTGCCTAAAATCTTCTAACGTCCTTAAATCCTAGAAACACGTACTGTGCTGCTGTGACTGGCCCCTGGCCCCTGGTCCCCCGTCATTTTGTAAAAGTGGCCCCCAGTCACAGTTAAATATTACTGCTGCGGAGCGTGTGAAGCGGCCCTCGTCCTCTGGCTCTGACACAGAGGATGCTGGACGTGTCTCACTGTAAGACGTCTCCCGCTGCAGTAACTTCGAGGGACACCCATAAAAACGAGAATTTAAGTCTCGGCCAGTTTGCGTTCAGCACACGGAGCTCGGTGAGGAAACGTAACGAGCTGCCGCGTAACGAGACCCAGATCTGACTGACGGACGCTGCATCTGTCTCAGCAGCAGCTCGGCCCCCCGCTGGGCGACCCCCGTCTGATCGGACACCTGTCCACGGCCCGGCCTGCTGTCAAGGACGTCTCAGATGACTGTTTGACTGTCTCACTCGCTGCAATGCACAGGCCGGTATAAATAGAGGCTCTGTGCACCCTAAAGCTATTTAAAGCAGCCGCTGGGACACGTACGTCCCTTCAGCTCTCCACTCGTGTCTGAAACCACACTCAGCACCACTTACTTTGAGAATTCAAACTTTGGGAACCTGATGAAGTTCTTGATGTAGACGGTGAAGTTTTCGGCCTGGCTCAGGAGGGGCTCTCTGGAGGGGACAAGAGGGAAATGAAAACAGAGCGAGTGGAGCTGACAGGCCGCGTCAGTAATAAATAGAAGCTGTGAAATTTCTCGGTGCCTGTGAGGGGATCAGAGGCAGAGCGGCAGCACGGAGCGCCGCGTCTCCCAAAAACTCAAAAAGAGGAGGAGGGGCTCACGTGGGTCGTGTGCTGTGTTCGATGGGACACCAGGCGTGAATCTCACACGTCCCGGTGCTGTTCAGACACAGGCCGGTCTTTATTCCTGATGGAGAGAGCAAACATGTTGGCTGGGTCGAGCTTAACCCTTTGAAGCATAACCCAAAAATAATAATAATAATAATAATCACCCTGAAACTCATAATCAGGAGGAGGGGCTCACGTGGGTCGTGTGCTGTGTTCGATGGGAC
>NW_024612912.1:0-1611 GCF_008729295.1 Plectropomus leopardus
TATATTATGTTATTCTGATGAGGGTATTGCCAAGAAAAGTTCCCCTGAAGAAACGTCTTTTTGTTACCAAGTAGGGTTACAACGGTATGAGATTTTCATGGTATGATAACCGTCTCAGAAAATACTACAGTAAATATGATGATATTACAGAATTATTATTATTATCAGTCAGAAGGACCCTTAAAGGTATGAAAATAGAAGGGTTAGTTTTGGTTAAACAAACATTTTAGTACAATAATTGAAACTTTCAACAGTTTCCTTAATGGAAATATGTGAAAAAAGTGTCCCCTTTGAAAATAACTAAAATAAAGGTGAAATTCTCCATCCAGTTAAATTTTTTCCTTCAATATCGTATATAAACAAATGTGCATGGTATGATAACTGTCAACTTTCATATCAAGGTAAACCTTAGAACCGGTATATCGCTGCAACCCTATTAACAAAACATCGATGTGTTTCCAGCCAGGATTGGGCCACCAAAGATGTTATTTTGAGCCCAAACACACTCTTTTCTTAACCATTGTTTTCTGTGCCTAAACCTAACGATACGTTAACTACATGAAACATAAAGTTTCAGTGAAGCGTATCTGCAGTTTGAAGAAAAAACAATGCCAACTTTTATTCTTGTGATAGGGTTGGCTGACATTATTTGGGAAAAAATATTTTTAACTGCGTAGCACATAAACTGCCTTTCTAGGTTGAAAAGGAAATTAATGAAGAGGTTACACTACAAGTGAAGAAACTTATCCAGAGTAACTTTTATTGCCCAAATCTAACCTACATAACTTGACATAACACATGACCCGCTCTATAAGTTGGAAATTAGATGCAATGTGCATTCAGCTGCAGCACTATATATGCTGGGCGCCCTCAAAAGCTCAAAGCCGCACAGCCGCAGAAGTGTAAATTAAACTTTTAAAGTGAACCAAGTTGTGGGTTTTAAAACCAAAACAATCATCTGGAAGACTCTAAAATGCTGCATAGAGCTAAAGGGAGCTGCCAAATAATCTCTGTGACCCCCTTCATATTACATGTAATCATTTCATGCATTGTTAATAAATATTGAGCACGACTTCAAGAAAAGTAAAAAAAAAAAAAACCAACTAAACGTTAAAAGTCTCAACTCAGAATGGTATCTGTTAATGAGGGGCAGGATGGGGATAGCTTGTGGCCAACAGAGTTTCAGTACAAACAAGGCTACCAAACAAGCTTCACACACGGCTGATGGTGAGCTCCTTCACTAATTAGTTACAGAAGAAAAAAACAAAAAACACAATAGAAAAGATTTCAAGGCAAACAGGAATTCAGCTAGAATTACGAGATAGATTCACATATGGCTGAACGCTGGCTGCGAGCTGCTCGCTTAATTAGTTTTACTGTTGAAAAAGAACAGAAATAGCCAAAGGTTTAGGGCAAAGTTTAAGGCGCCGAGCAGCCTCGATATAATACAAGCTAACAGTGTGAGGTGGCAGTTTTCACTCACATATGGCTGACTGGTTGCTTCAAGCTGTTGGATAATGAGTGAGAGAAAGGTAAAGAGAAAACGGGGGGAGAGGGAGGGGCGGCGGGGAAACGGAGGTTGAGAGTAGAGGGGAAGGGGAGGGAGGGGAG
>NW_024612913.1:0-2543 GCF_008729295.1 Plectropomus leopardus
GCAGTTTTAAGACTTTTGAAATATTTATTTAAGACATTTAATATCAGTTAAGGCCTTATTTTTAAATTAATTAATAAATGATTAATAATTAATAAATGCTTTTTATTACTTTTTAAGGATCTTCGGGAACCCTGCCTTTAAGTGATTTTATGTGAGAGTTTCCTTAGAACAAATGCAGGCATAGTCCCATATTTCGGCTCTATGTTCTGCAAAAGGTATGCTGAAAACTTTCCATAATTACTGCTTACATTTTGTCGACTTCCTCAACATTTTAAGTATAAATCAACAAGCTTCTGGCAAGTTAAAGTAAAGTTAATTTTTAGCAGCAGAAGTGTGGGAAAGACCTGTGTTGTCCAACGGGTGGTCCCAGGGTACAACAGTGACACAGGCACCCCTCTCAGCCAGGCAGCGGATCTGGTTGTATTTGATGCCACAGTCCACCACTGTGATTCGCAAACTGCCACTGGGGTTGAATACTCTGGGCTCCTGGAGACAATCACAAGAGAAGTAATTCAGTATTATTTAGTTACAGGGTTCCAAATAAGTGATAAGTGATAAGTAATAATTTTGTTTTTTTTTTTTAAAGAGTTTTTCATTTAAAAATGTTATGAAACATCTAGTTGGTTACCTTCAGGGAGACCTCCTGGACCAGGTTCCTCTGGTCTGGGTTGTCAAAGGGAATACTGTCCTCAGGGGTCCCGTCCACAACCAGCTTCCCCAACATGGTGCCCTTCTCTCTGATCTTCTTGGTCAGACAGCGGGTGTCAATGCCTAGAGTGCATTAAAACAACAAATAATTTAAAATGTGTAGTGTAGGTCCAGCGTTTTATAATTAAAAGTGTGCAAGTATCTCTGTCCATTCTATATGTCAGATGACAAAGAGTGCAGTTACATGGACATTAAACGGCCGTTTGTGAGGCTTATCCCGGTTATGATCATATTTGGGATATGGTGTTGACATGAGCACAGACAAATCGGGTTATTGACATTCTGCATATGCATCCTTGTTTTGGAGCGCTCCAGCTAGTATTTTTCGGTTTCTAATTAATGGAATATGGTGTTTACATGCTCAAACACATGCAGGCGATACTCCAAAAACCTGATCACAAACGGGTTATTCATGTCCATGTAAACGCACTTAAAGTGTAATTTGATTATCTTTTTTTCCCACCATTCTCCTTCAAATATAGGCGTTCACAAGGGTCGAAATGCGTCTTAAAAAACGGTCCTATGTTCTTTTCTGGTGCCATACTCAGGGAAAAAGTATTGTGCAGCAAGGGAGGACGCACACACAGAGAAAACAAAAAAAGAGTCTCAGACCATAGTCTTCTATTTCATACATTAAAGGGGTTCAAAGAGTTCAAAGGTTCCAGTCCATGTTGGACTTTCCTCCTTGACAAATGTTGCACTGAGGAAAGTCCGACATTAAATGGCACTTTTGCACTTTTTGATCATTTTTTTCACTGTTTGTGTAGCCTCTTACTGCATCAAAAAGTAAAATCCAGTCTGAATCTCTTTTCTGTCCCCTGCGTGCCATTTCTCCCATGCTGCATTATACTACTTCAAATATAAGGCCAATTTGTTTGATTTCTTTACATGCATGCACTGAACTTTGTATTAATGTAATAGTATCAGTCTATTTAGTTCTGACCTTGTAATCCAGGGACACCTTGCTCTTTGAGCCACTGGTCAAGTGATTTGACTGAACTCCAGTGACTGGGACTCTCCGACAGCTCTCCGATAATAAGAGCTGCAGCGTGGATCTTTGACGACTCAAACCACTGAGTAAGACAACGAAAATACAAGAAAGAAACCACAATCATTATGTTGTGCTGTTATGAGGAGAATAATGTTATGGTCATTAACAAAAAGTTAAACCCAATTTCTTCCTTTTTCCTTGTTTTTCCAACACGCTATATCACACTTGAGTAAAGTAGTAAATAACAGCCCACCTTGCTCAGTCCAAACTCTCCCTCTTCGTCCTGCGGCACACCATAGTTGCCCACCAGAGGGTAAGTGAGGGTCAGCAGCTGGCAGTGGTAGGAAGGGTCGGTAAGAGCCTCGGGGTAGCCCACCATGCCCGTCTGAAACACTGAACACACAAAGCGTTAATTTATAGATGAGTGGTACTAAAACTATTCAACAAGTGTATTCGTAAGTCACTGACACCAAAACTCTGACAGTGATCACGTTCTGAAGTAAATCCTAAATCAGGGGTGTCCAAACTTTTTTGGAACGGGAACCAGATTAGATACTGTGAAAAAAACATGTGGGCCAGTTGCTTCTCACATTATTTGGGTTACTAAAAAAACGATCACATATAGATTAAACAAACAACTGTTCCAATTTTATTAAAAAAGTCTTCAACTTTCCATCACTCCTGAGAGCTGTGACCCTCGCCGTTTACACTGTTATGCTTCTTTCTTCATTTATGTGCTTGTTTATTGTCTCTACACAAAAACAGTCTGTCTGCACAGTTCCTACTTGGTGCATGGCGACAACTGTATGACAGTCCTGCCATTTGTGTGTGTGTGTGTGTGTGT
>NW_024612914.1:0-3158 GCF_008729295.1 Plectropomus leopardus
TGTGTGTGTGTGTGTGTGTGTAAATAGAGATGGATATATATGCTTTTCTGGTTATGTCTTTGTTTGTTTTTGTTTTGTTTTTACTTTTCTTTTTAACATTTTTTTATTTCAGGAAAGTTTTACTAATTTTTTTGGGTCATTTCTTATGAAGTTGCTCTTTGCATTTTTCTTTGTTCTTGGAAGAAATCAGGCCAATTTGCTCATGTTTTAAAGCCTTAAGCCAAATCAAAAAACCAAAAGTCTCTCCCACTTTCTTAAAAAAATATTTGAAGTGCTTCCCCCATTTTACTCCAACCCCTTCCCTCTCATAAATAACAGTCCCTAACGCTCAAACATTTTTATTGCACACATTTCCTTTCAATATTGATCATCCTCATAAAGGAAACCCCAAATCACCAGAGAGTCATGCAAAGATTTCACCTGAGTGAGTCGCAAATCACTGTTAAAGTGCTGAACATGCTCGATCCTAAAAGTATTATTTGCTGTTATAGTAGCTATGCTTTACAAAAAGCCAAACATCTTAACACATCTGCAATTTCCTCAGAGAGTAAGCAGGACATCTCTGTTTCTGCACTCCTTTGTTAGACTAAGTAAACAGAGCACTGAAAAGAGCCACCCAATTCAGACGTGAACTAATTTATTTTTTATTCACTGTCTTTTTACTATGTCCCACAACAGTTAAGAAATCAGAAAGAAAAGCATTGAATTCGTCTCGATGCTGCAGATGTCAAATCAGCAGCTGTTCAGACAAGTAATGAGCTTTTACATTACAATGCAACACAACTTTAGTGTCTATCATAGTGGGGATTTGCTGTTGAATAATTCTCATGCAAAAACATCGCCCACAAGACCAACAAGTGTTATTGAGATGCAAACTGCATCTGTAGGAAACTCTGCATAAAAATGCCCCTCAGTGTTGTCGCAGAGGAGCATTAATGCTATAAACCAAAAGGAAGCACCATATGTCGGATGCTTCTCTCTTAAAGGCACATTCGCTGATCCTGACAGCCAACTACACCAAAATTCAAAAAGAGGAGTACGATCTGTTGTACCTCCAAAAGTGATGTAGAAATGTATCAATAGAGTTCAAGAGTTAACCATTATTTCTAATCTTTTAAAGCTTTTTTATGTCAGTAATCCTAATGTTGACATAGCTGTAAAAGTGATGCATATATTTTTAGTTGACAAACACAAAATGCAGATTATTTATCGTTAATACAAAATCTGAATTTACTTTTGTAAATGCATATACAAATTATAAACGGGGGAATATTTTCTGTACAAATCAAACCAGGGTGGAGTCAAATAAATGCTTCATTGTTTGAGGTTCAATTCCGATGTTTCCCAAGAATTTGGGGCTCCAGACAACATGAGTTGGTTTGTATTTAACTATAACTTGTTTTCTCATCCTTATTCCACCACTTTGACATCAAATAATGTAATTTTTAAGAGCACAGAGTTGTCTGTCAAGCATCTGTCCTCACGATTGCAAGAAAAAATATTAGCCTTGTACATTTCTGCAGACTACGTTTGATAAGTTACATTTGCACGTCATATTGTAGATATGTTGATATGTTTCAAAAATGCTGTTTTCAACATGCAGTTAGGTCAGGGTACAAAAAACACTTGGTTATGTTTAAGGAAAGATTATGTTTGGTTTAAAATACCCAATTAGGGGGAAAAATCCTAGCTGGAAACGCGCTAAAACTGCGTTGAGGGCCACTATACCAGCAGGAAATGCAGTGATATCGGTGAAAAGCAGCTGCTTTTTATGCTACTATTTCACCAGGAAAAACAGCAATGTATCCGCAAAAAACAATCACTTTTCATGCCTTAAAAGCAGCTGGAAACACTGCAGTAGTGTGCAGCTTTTCATCACTTTCTAGGCATCTTACTTAGTTGTTACCATCCCCTCCACCTCCTGATGACAAAGTCAGTTCATTTACTATGTCAATTTAGAAACGTTAATATGATACACATGAAATTAAACATATTTGTAGTTTGCATAAGTGTAAAATTCTTACATTTTTTTCTGTTCTGATCTGCAGGTCAATGATTCAAATTGATCCCGTTTGTTCTGGCTTGCCTCTGTTGTATCATATTTTGAGGAGGTTTCTAAGGGTTTGCAGCTTTCAGCCCAAACCTTGTTTAAAAACAAGCGCTGGGAAATAAAAGTATAAAACATTCATAAATCTGTACCCGAGGATAACAACAAGTCTTTAGGTGACACTTGAGCCGCCCTCTGCCATCGTCAGGTTCCTGGTAAAAACCTCAACAACAGAAGCAACAATGTGTTTGTGCCCCTGAAAAATGACTGAAATGTAATGAGCACAGTGTAACTATACAGTGCAGAAGCCTTCAACAGTTTCAGGCACTTGTCTGTCTCATTTAAATCACATAATTCAGAACTAGACCAATTCATTTATTGTATAATTAGAGGTCACTAGCCTGTAATAGAACATCAGGAGACTCTACTCCCCAAGTTCTTTATCTTCCACACAAGAGAGAAGAGCTCAGTCTCCAGAGGAAAATGTTGGCATTATTTGTTTCAGCAAACCACGAATATTTTAAATTTGTGCGTTTCATAACAACGTTTCTTAAGAAGAGACACCTGCCGAGCTGCCAACCATTAAAGATCACTGTTTTTAGAGCAATAAGTGACAAAACCAGCTGTGTCTTCTAGTGGCTGTTGTTTGTCACCAAATGTGGGTTTTTCTTTGGGACCTGTTGTTGCGTTTCCATCGTGCATAACAGGAAAATTAGCTGTTATTTACAGAGACATCGCTGCATTTCTTCTGAGGAAAGTGCCACGAAAAGCTGTCTTTTCACGAGAAATCGCTTTGTTTCGTGCTGGGACAGTGCCACAAAAAACACTTGTTTTTCTTACCAGGACAGTGCTGTTTCCACTGGGGATAGTGTCACAAAAAGCTTCTTTTTTTTTTGTTTTTTTTTAATAGAGACATTGATGTGTTTCTTGCTGTAATAGTGCCATGAAAAGCAGTTTTTTACTGAGACATAACTGCATTTTCTGTAGGATAGTGCGATTTTAAGCCTAAATGCGATCTCTTTTTAGCCATAACCAAGTGTTTTTTGTGCCTTGAGCACATTATAACCAAAGAGTTGTTGAAACATAAAGTTTTGTTATAAAGTTTTAATGT
>NW_024612915.1:0-1588 GCF_008729295.1 Plectropomus leopardus
TTTTTTTGTTCCTTTTTTTCTTTTCTTTTTTTGTAAATAAAATAAAATAAAAACTACTAAATCTTAAAACTAAATTTTGACCACAAATTAACCTAAATTTCAGGTAATTTCGTTATATTTTCTACTATATTATCATCATGACATATTTAAAATGATGATACAGAATTATTATAATTTTGAAGGACTTTAAAATTTTTTTTTTTTTATTTATTTTTAATTTTTTGTTTGACTTATTTTCTTGAACTTTTTACTAATTTCTTGCCAATTTTTGGGTCATTTCTTCTTTCACTGATCATTGCCTTCTTTCCATGTTTTTAAAATAATTTAAGCCAGTTTGCTCTGGTTTCAAAGGGTTAAACATGAAAACCGGTGCACCTGAAACGTTGGTAACGGTCCGTCTCCGCTCAGGAAAACTGCGTGCACTGGTTGGCGGGAACAGGAGGTCAGAGTTGAGGCAGGAAGTCGGTCTGTGGTGGATGTTTAAACTCCCAGTTTGGGTCATAATCTTAACGTTAACCTTTATTTTCTGCTAAATGATTTTAATTAACCTCAAAGTTTGTTTCCAAGCTGCACGACTGATTACTGATCCCAGATGTCAGCAATTAACTTCATAAGTATAGTTATTATAACCAGAGTTATGAAAATAAAGCCGGATTTTTCTTTTGATTACAGCACTGTTATGCTCATTTAACCCTTCATGCGCTGCTTTAAGTCGCCTTTCGCAAACATTTAAACCTTTGAAACCAAAACAAACGAGTTAATTTCTTGCAAAAACAAAAGGAAATAGGCGATGTGCAGCTAGGGAGGAAATTTTCCACAGATTGCAGGAAATTAGTAGATTTAGAAGATTTTTTTTAAGAAAGGGAAAAAGTATACTCATAATTGTCATAATTACATATTTAAAATTATGTAACAGAAAAATAATTTTAAATTGAATAATAACAATAATAGTTTTTTTAAGGCCCCTATTCCAGATCATTCCCATGGTTTATTATTATTTAACTGTCTCTCTTTTTTGTGTTTTTTAATTTAAAAGACAGAAAACACAAAAAAACTAAAATTCTGGTAATTTTCTTGTACTTTTTACTAAATTATCATAATGACATATTTAATATAAATTTACAGAATTATTAAAATTTTAAGCACTTTTTCCAGCTCTTGATTTTTTTTCCTTTCTTCTTAATTTTTGCATTTTTTTTTTGTCTGTTTTTTTTACTTTCTTTTGATCTTTTTTGGTGCAAATTTACAGTTAATTTTTTTTTTTTTTTTTTTTTTTTTAGCTTTATTTTGTTTAATTTTGGGGTCATTTTTTCTTAAGTTGCTCATTGCCTTGTTCCCGTGTCTTTGAAAGAAATAAAGCTAATTTTCTCCAGTTTCAAAGGGTTAAAGATACACATCACAACACACACAGTTCAGCACACCGTCACACAGTCCGGGTGAGTGTGACGAGGTCGGAGCTGCCCTGCTAACGGGGGTCAGGAAGCACATGTGCCTGCATTTCCTGTCATAACAGGAAGAGAGGAACCGCTCCCCCAGTCAAGATGTGTGTGTGTGTGTGTGTGTGTGTGTGTGTGTGTGTGTGTGTGTG
>NW_024612916.1:0-1583 GCF_008729295.1 Plectropomus leopardus
TCCTCCTCCTCCCTCTCTCTCTCTCTCCCCCCTCCTCCTCCTCCCTCTCTGTCTCCGTCTCTCAGTGATCTTCAGCTCAGCTCGGAGTCATGAGGTAAGCGCGCATCGCTCTTCATATTTTCGCTCTTTATATTCCCTTAAACTCGCACTTGTCTCGTGCTATCTGCATATTTAACGCGGGTAAACCGTGCACACCGACCCGCTCGGCTCGGCTCGGCTCGGTTCGGTTCCTCTGCAGCTGAAAGCTGCGACTGACAGACAATAAGCAGCTGTTTTTTCGGGTGGAGGAGGCAGATCCTGAAACCTGCGGCTTTAAAACACACTGAGAGGTTAAATTCACATGTTTGAGCTTTAAATTCGCTTTTAAGCGGCATTTTTATTTCTATATTTGCATTTCGTTCATCATTCATGCGTTTTTTGGGGGCTGCGTCCTATTTTCTCTCCCCTCCTTGATGCGGGCGGAGGGCGGAGGAGCTGATGAATCATTGATGGCGTCAGAAAAAAAGCAGCAGCAAAAAATAAATAAATAAAAATAACATCAGAGGTCAAATCTAAAAATGAGAAATAGAAGGAAATCAGAGTGATTTAGTAAATGAGGTTGTGAGTGTTTGAAATGAATGAATGCAGCTGCTGCTAATGTGACTTAACTGTCTCATGAGCTGCTTCATGTTCAGTCTAACATGAATTTGTGTTGGCTGGTGATTTATGAGGTCTGTCCCGGTCTGTACTGGTCTGTACTGGTCTGCCCCGGTCTGTCCCTGTCTGTCCCGGTCTGTACTGGTCTGTCCCTGTCTGTACTGGTCTGTCCTGGTCTGTCCTGGTCTGACTGGGTAATGATGGTGCTGTGCTGGAGGCTGCAGCAGAAAATAAAGGAAAAAACTGAAAGAAAACAACAACCAGACAAAAAAAAAGGAAACGGGAAAGTAA
This sequence comes from Plectropomus leopardus, assembly GCF_008729295.1. NCBI lineage: Eukaryota > Metazoa > Chordata > Actinopteri > Perciformes > Serranidae > Plectropomus > Plectropomus leopardus. The sequence continues at coordinate 928 of NW_024612916.1, forward strand.
TGATTTAAAATCATAAAATAATAATTTAAAATATGGTTGAGTTATTTTTAAGCCCCCCCCCAAAGCAAAACAAAAACAGAAAAAGACAACAACCAAACAAACAAAATCAAAACAAAAAAAGAAAAAAAGAAGAAATAACATGAAAAAAAGTGCTCACAAATTATAATAGCTCCCCAAAATAATTACACACATAAAATTATAATAATCATAAATACAGTTTAATTTTGGAAATGCTCTCCCGTCTTTCTAAAAATCATTTTCTAAATTATTAATTTCTTGCAATATCGGCCCCAATAATCAGCCAGATCGATAATCTGTCGACCCCTAGTTTTGACCCTCAGGGCCACCGTATGAGGCTGTTTAATGAATCATTATTTTCACTTCGATCAAAAGTCACTTCGTTCATCCTCGTCAAATAAACAGAGTCAAAACACGGAGACACAAACGAGTCGATGACTCGAGATTTTGTGTGACGTTCTTCGTGTTTCTGAACTCTCAGATTAATCTGACGTGAATCAAACGAAGTGATCGATGAGCAGAGGGACTCAGACGGTTTCATTTCTGAGAAAACAGCTCAGCTTCATCCTCATCGTCTTTAACCCTTTGAAACCTGGATCGTCTTTTCCTGCGCTGCGTTCAGACGCCTTTCACAAACA
>NW_024612917.1:0-3072 GCF_008729295.1 Plectropomus leopardus
GTACATACATACGTATTAATGTTTCTGTACATTCAACAATAACAGATACATCGACATCTATAAAGTTACACATTTCAGCTGTAAGGACTCGGAGGATCCAAAATAACCTCACTTTGTAACTGTCCTCTCACCAAATGTCTGAAACTCAAACTGCTTCTCACAGGCGGACAAGTACAAGAACACACTTAGAAACACATACACCCACAGCTGAAGACAGCAGACATTTGTTATGGTGATAATTAATTCTGTTTTCTGAGCAAAATAAAAAAAAAATCTGTGTGTCTGTCTGATATTTTCTGAAGTATGAATTCTCTCTGAATGTCATTAAGTCAAACTCTACAACCTTTTGTAAAGCCACACGGAGAAACTGAGCCAGAGGCCAACACAAAACCCACAAAACCTGCTCATATCATCTTTGCTGTGGCGTCTTTGTAGTTTATTTGTGGTATTCTTTGTCTTTGTAGTAATTGATTTCTTGCAATCAAAGAATTTAATCTCAGCCAGCCATTTTTACATGCTTTGGGTCGTAGAAAAGGACAACAGATTTTTTGTTAGAATTTGTCCAGTTTTGGTGTTTTTGTTTTTTACTTCTTTAGTAAAAGAAAGAAACAAGTCTCCTTTTTGATTTTTTAAAAATGTTATTTCACCTTTATTTAACCAAATAAGTCAACTGACAACCACTTCTCAAGTACATTGACGACCTGGCCCTGAGAAAGCAAAAGGAGGCAAGTCAAATTTACAGTTTAGAGTCACAAAGATGGGAGAGAAACTTGAAGGCCAGAGATCAGAATGGATGGGTGGATCAATTTATGTGCATTTATCAGAGCTGATCAGATCAATCGATGAGAGAAAAAGCTTCTGCAGATGGAGTGAAAGCAAACTTTTAAACCCAGTGTAATTAATGGTTAATTTTCATGCTGACAGCGAAAAAAGACACTAAGCATATAACAAGCCGAAACTGACACAGAAAACGAGACATCCAAAACTGACACTAAAGATTAGGGCTGGGAGATTAATCGCATTTTGTTTCGATTATGATTTTGGCTTCCCTTGATATTCAAAACGATAAGCAAAAAAGATAATCAGGATAAAACGATTTTGTGATCCATGATAAGTCTACCAGTGTTGCTCCGATTTTGTCTTTTATTTTGTAAATCAATTGCACCCTTTTCCAGCTTCCCAAAAACACAAAAAACTACCAAAACTCACTTGTACCTTCATGGCGGATTAATAAATTATGGAAACATTTTAGTATATCTCTTAAAAATGTACTTAAATTTACTGGTATTTTCAGCGCTGTGTCTCCTGACTGAGCCCTTCACTGAAAATGTCCTCTGTGATATTGATTTGCAGTCAGTCACGCCACAGTGTGTCTTCCTCTAATTGTGTTGTGTACGGAGCCGCTGACCTTCTGCCCCAGCCTCCATCTCTCTCTAAACAATACTGCGGCTGTGAGAGCCCCGACTGTGCGATGCCTCTGAATTTACCCCTGCTAAAGCATGACTGTGACTCTCCACATACATCAACGTAGGGCTCCTACCGAGCGTGCTCATCGGCTGTAAATACCAGCAGTCTGCGCTGCCGTGGTGAAACGAGCAGTCTGGGGGATTTGACCATGTTGTGAGGTGGCAGGTTGAGCCTGATGGTTGAAGAGTGTGTCCTGTGAGCAGAAGGTCAAGGGCCTGATCTGCTCTGCAGGCAAAGAGTCCTGACTAGGTGTCCTTGAGCAACACACAGCGGCAATAACAATGGCATCATCTATATCACTGAAATAAAAATGCAAGTGTGATGAATGTACAACAATCAATTAGGGCAATTGTAGATAAAAAAGAAAATTAAAAACACGGAAATTAAATTAAATTTAAGGAATTTCCCTCAATGCGTACTTTAGATATCATGTTCACAAAAATGGGCTGGACGTACGTATATATGGATGACCCGAAAACGTAATGCGTAAAGACAGATCCATGATCAAAGTTGTGCCATGTTACATGGCCATCGTCTGAACGTTCTTTCTGACGCTCTTAGCAAACAGTGACGTTAACACAAACTGGCCTCCGCACCTTTTCTGCTAATGTTCATGTACACTTTTAGCCCTTTTCGACCAACATGGAACCCGTTCAGTTTCAGTTGCCGCTCCTAATTTTAAACAGATCAGAGAATTTCAACCGAAAACATTAGAATCAAAGTAAAGTAGCTTGGCACCCACTGATTGCTTAAGTTGTCATCAACAAGCTTAGAAATGTTTTACAGATCCAGTGTATACACAAATGTCCAGTCTGCTGGAGAAATATCACTTTGATAACTATCTACACAAGAACAACACAGCAAAAACGGCAAAAAAAATCTCCCGTTCTCCGGCACAGTCTCTGCAGCAGACAACAGATAGAAGCAGCTCCAACACAAAACATTATGTTTGTGCCTTTGTTTCATCGGGGCCTGTAATCCCTCGGGCAACAAACAGAAAATATCCGTCAGAACGGATGAACCTCCGGGCCGTGAGTCGCGGCTGTTGTGGCGGGATATGTTGATGCCGACTGGCGTACCTGTCACAGAAAGCTGCAAGCGCAGTTCAAAAACGAGGTGGCTGGTGTCACATGAGTCTGCTAAGGGAGTCGTTGACGAATATGAGCACAGCAGCGCAGCACAGAGAGTCTGTATCCGTCAGCATTTCCTCATCCTGAATGTTTGTTCCCGCTCTGTAGTGTGTTTGGGGTTGTTTTCAGTGGTGGAATGTAACTGAGTACATTTACTTAAGTACTATACTTAAGTATGAATTTAAATGTACTTTTTACTTGAGTATTTTCTTTTCATTTCACTTTATACTTTTAATCCACTACATCTCAGAAGGAAATATTGTATTTTTTACTTTGCTAAAGTTATGTCACAGTTATGTCTTTAGTTACTTTACAAATTCAGGTTTTTGCAATAAAAAAACAGAAGTGTTTATAAATTATGATATTTTGTTGTAAATTAAATTCCCAAAGAGTTTATATAAATACAGCTGCAACAATTGTTGATTAATCAATGAGTCAATTTGCAGAAAGTCGAATGTTTTAAATTTTGACTTCT
>NW_024612918.1:0-3265 GCF_008729295.1 Plectropomus leopardus
GAAAATGCTTTTTTATATATATATTTTATAATTTTTTCTTTGTCTTTTTAAATTATTTTTATGTTTATTTTTTGAAAAAATAATAGAAAGATTTTTCAGATCTCAATAAGACTTTACTTCTGGTTAAATGAAAGTTAAAATTTTATATATTAGTATATTAGTGTATAGTACCTATACACTATACACATATACAAGTATATGTACCTCAAAATACAGTACTTTAGTAAATGTACTTGGTCACTTCCCACCACTGTCCGCATTACCATAAAGTATTTACTAATGGAAACTTTTGAAGTCCACATTAGATATTTTTAAACGGAAGGTTGAAAAACCTGCTGAGCTTATTGCAGTGATTTAACGCACCGTGTCTTCCAAGTAAACATGCTGGGAGTGCTGGGCGATCTCACCTTATTCCTGGGCCGCGCCGAGTGTGGGATTGTGACATTTACCCAATTCCCACACTGCCTCACTCATCCCTCTCATTTTCACCGTCCAAAAACAAAAGTGTTTGTCTGATGTGCAACTGTGAGCAGGTTAAGAGTGTGGTTAGTGAGCGGCACGCCCCGCAGCCTGAGACACACTGGTTTAGGACACCGTAGACTGTGTGTCCCACAGTCATAACATATGATGCAAGACTGGTTTGATTGGTCTGACTTAACGTGGAAAAGTAGTGGTTTGTTACCTATTATCGCCATACTGAGTAAAGTGATTATCTTTCCAAGACGCCTTAAGTTTATATTTTCCAATTTCAGTAATATTTATCAAAAAATAAACATCATTGAAGAATTTTTAAATACTTCATATTTTTCTGTGTAAAGTCTGGTAATAACAGTGTGGTCTAACAGAATTGACTTTCATCGTCTCAGTGGCATTTTTTTTATTGATGTTACACATAATCAAGAGGCATGTTCTCAGTCCCATCTTTTTTAACAAATAGCACAACTCTAGTAAAAACAACAACAACAACAAACAAACAAAAAAGGGTCTTCACTATGTCAATTACTTGAGAATCTACCATTTCATGACAGCAGGTGCCCGTACCATATTAGTCAGACATTTCCTCTTTTAGGGCCAAAAAGGGGCACCACATTTCGAAAATATATTCTCCCATTATTGTGTATGTAACGCGTTCAAAAGCAGCTATTTTTGTCATCAATTAAATCCATACCCTAAAACAACACTAGATGATTTCCAGTGTCTCAATATTATTCTACATCCTGTTATTGTAGTGAGACGCACCCATAATCTCTTCTCAGAGGCTAGTTTATTATATATTTTAAAATGAAAAAACGACAGAGCTAAAAACAAAAAGAAATGAAATAAAACTGCTAAATAAATGAAGAAGGCACTCTTCTGACTTTAGTCTAACATTTGTGACACTAAACCCATTAAGACGGAGTAAATACATTTTGCATTACCGTAAAAACAAATTAATTCCATAAACTGTATAAAATGATGGACGTAGCTGCTGTGATGTCCCTCATTGGTGTGGTTGTCCCATTTTGAAGACTTGAGGTTTGGCTGTCGCCAATTTGTTTTTGTTTTTTTGTTTTTTGTAGCCGGAAGGGACCATATTTGGATGAGAGGGTTGAGCTGTGGAGGAGGGAGAGATTTTCGTTATCAAGATCTATTTTTAGCTCGACATTGTCTCATTTTGGTCATCGAAAAAAGGTCTTTGAGTTAGTTTTCGTCAACGAAATTAACACAGGCTCTAAGGATACTATACTGAAATGCGGCTTTGGCGATCTCACACCTCAACTATCTTTGCATTGTCCATCCAAAAACAGTGAAACGCTGCATTAATACTCCCTCAGAGTGGTTTTCTGTTAGTGGCCAGGTTAAAAATCAGTCAGTGCATCATTCAGCGAAGACGCCTTACGTAACTGCAAACTGCAGTCGCTTAATCCTACCAGAGAGTATTTGTCACAGTTTTTCCTCACTGAACATTATTTTGTTTTTCGGCCGCTGAGTTTCCATAAAGAGAGGGTCATTTCCCCCCTTGTGGGCTCCGTCCTAATTCTAAGGATTGTGATTATAGTGTTGGTTCCCATCACGGAGGACGCTCCCTCACCTGATCTGAGGAGATCTTTCGCAAAGCTCCCATAATCTCGACCCAGTAGCTCAACGGCCGGACTGACGGACCGATGGCAGAGAGCCACGGACGATGACACCGCCGCAGCTTTGCTCTGTGCACAGATCTGCTAATGCCCCCTTTTGAAGGCCTGCGGGATCTTCCACAGGACTTAGTGGACTGTGTACTGTGCTTTTTGATGACTGTTCTTACGGAGACACACCTAATCCCTCACCCACACCTTAACCTCTTCCTGTCTGGGATGACTGTGAGGCGCAACACGTCAACATTTCCCAGAACTGCTCCCGCTCTGTTTCCTTGTTGGCACTCCTGTAGTCTCCACTGAGATCCCTCTTTAATCTTTTTCTTTTAAAAAAACTCGTCCAAGTGAATTGAATACACGAGTTTGAGATGTTTTATCTTCTTTGCTTTGCTAAATTAATGGAGTGTCGCAAATGAGGCGGCCATTGTTGCAACTATTGTGAGGCTGAAGATTGGTTGTGTTTGCCGTGTGTATTAACTGCCACCACACAGCGCAGTCAAAGGAGAGGAATGTCACGGTTTGGGCTATCACTGGGACGCTGTAGAGCTGGAGGGATTACAGTAATGGATTGAGGGCCTGTAGATAATACTTGTGTAAATACTGTGTGCCTCTTTCCTGAACCCTGTGCTCTTGGAGTGGGCTCTGTCTTTTTGAGAGAGTTAAGCTTGATGGTTGCATCTCACATTGCGCCGGAGGAGGAGGAGGAGGAGGAGAGCCCTCGAATGCTCAAAGAGAAGAGTGTTCTAGCGAAAGGCAGCAAGACACAGCTTGCCCCTGGAACATCTGCGGGCCCGTCCCACGCCTCACGAGATGGGGCTGAGACTTGTTTGTGTCAAGAAGCTTGTCACGACTCGCCCATCACAGGCAGACGAGCCCTGAAAGCTTCAGATGGGAAAAGGTGGAGGGGAAATTTTTTTTTACAACAGGCAGAGTTGAAAAGGTTTTTATGATATGGGCTATGGGATTTCTTCATAATCGTCACGGAAAAGCCCTTTCGCTTAGTTTAGATTACAAGAATCTTTTTTTTTTTTTTTTTTTTTTGCCTCTAACAAACAACCACAAACTGACACCTGCACCTCAGCAGACAACAACATCATGTGTCGTTATATAAATACAAAAAAAAGATAGCAGTCTGTCATCAGGAACATTTC
>NW_024612919.1:0-5591 GCF_008729295.1 Plectropomus leopardus
AAAAAACAACCTTTAAGTTTTCGTTTTAAAAGTTTTTTTCTGAATTGGGTTACACTTTAATACTTGCAGTATATCTTCCTGATTACAGGTACTTTCTTTTGCTTAAGTAACATTTTGAAAGCAGGACTTTTCCTGTAAAAGAGCATTTTCACTGTGTGGCGTTAGTACTTTTACTTCGGTCGTGTATCTGAATGCTCGGGCCGTTACTGTCAGTGGGGGAAAGGTTCAGGGTGGAAAAGAGATGCTGTGTGCAGGAATGTGCTCTGATAGTCGGGGTGTGTTTATGAGTTGGCGCAGGTGAGGGAACATGTGCGTATATCTGGTGTCAGTGTTCTGGGCTGCAGGCCATGCTGACTGCAGCGTGCTCTTTAAAACCTACAGTGTGCGTATTTTTTTACTCAGACTCTGCAGAAGCGGGAACAGAGCAGCACCAGGCCGTCTGCCAGATCCACTTACATCCTCCCACAGCCTCCAGCATGTTGATTTTATTTATACGAGCACTAATCGTCCGTCAGTGTCTCTCAGCCGGCCTGAAAAAGACACATGAAGGGTGAAGAGGTGAAGCACATATTAAAGGGACGGTTCAGGACAAAATTAAAAACAACACATCTTTCCTCTTACCCGTAGTGCTGTTTATCAGTCAGGTTCAGTGATACTCAACTTGTGGCCCGCAGACCAAATCTGGCACCCAACAGTGTGCCGGGTGGCCCAAACATTTTACTAATTCACAATAAAATTAAAGTGATTCACACAAAACTGTTTTTGTACTTTTAGTATCCATAAGGTGCAGAAGTGCAGAAAACAGCATCAAAGTAGAGCTTGTTCATCAAAAAAGTGCCAGAGGAGGATCCCCCAAAACCCCGACAGAGGTCCTAGCTAAGACCCTGATGTCATAAAAATCTGTGAAATTTCCTAAAATCCAAGGAACGTCCAAAGATCGTAGAAACATGCTAAAATCCAAGGAACATCCAAAAATAAGAGAACTGTTCTAAAATCTGAGAAATGTCCTAAAATCCTAGAGATGTCCTAAGATCCTAAAATGGTCCTAAAATCCTCAAAACATGCTAAAGTCCTTGAAATCTCCAAAAAACGTGCAAAAACCATACAGATGTCCTAAAATCCTACAAACATGGTTAAGTCTGAGAAAAGTGCAAAAATCCACGAAACCTCCTTAAATAAAAAAATTAAAATGTCCTACAATGCTGTCTGAAACACATGAATTCACACACAAAACAATAATAATTTTGACTTTATTTTAACAAAACATAATAACAGCCGTGGGTACATCTTCAGATAATAAAAAAAAAGATTTTTACGCAACATTAAAGGGACATTCATGCACAGTCGTCCTCTCAGGTGAGACAGACGGACGGACCTTCAGAGAAACCAGATCGGCCCCGCAGCAACCTGAGACCAGTGTTACCGCGCACACACTCACACAGCCTCACACACCTTTGTTTTACCGCTGAAACTGTGTTTGCAGAGAAACCGTCAGTCTGCGGCTGTTTTCATCCATAAATAAACCACAAAGAGTCGGTCAGCGCTGTGCACCAGCCGTGCTGTCAAATACACCTTTAAACTAAGAAAACTGTACAATACAGACATCATAAACAAAATATTTAAAGGGTTAAGTACATTCACTGATGCATGAATCATTCAATGAGACATGAATTAATACAGTATGCAAAGATAACACGTGGGTTAGATTTCGGTGGAAGAGGATCCGTACAAACAGAGCGCTCTGTGTGTCCGTGTGTTTGTTTATGTGGCAAAGCCTCAAAAAAATGTTTACAACTTCTTCTCCAGCCTTCACTCTCCGCGTTTTCTAACATTAATAACGGCGCACGGAGCCCGAATCAAGTCTGCAGATTATCTTCACTGTGTGTTTATCCTGCAAATAAACAGAAAAAAATAACATTATGCACGACTGTATTTGGATAAAAAATGTAAAACGAGACATCGACATGCTGCTGAACAGCCGACAGGCCTCCAGCTCCAAAACCCAAATCTTGTTATATGACAAGTCGCCACTAGATGAAGCCATTTAGCCGAAAATAAAGCGTCATTTTATTAGAGAGCATCCAAAACCTTTTCTCCATCACGGATTAAATGAAGGCATGGGAGTGTCTGTTTCTGTCCGGTGAGAAAATCGCCTCGATCACACTGATGTGTGACGACGACATCTCAACATGTAACAATATGCTTAGAAGAGTTTCATGTAGTAAAATACAATACAAGACTCACATTATACATCCTGCAAGTTCTGCACGTTACTTTTATACATTAATCTGTAGCAACGTTCTGATTAACATCTGCACAAAAACAACCTGGTTCTGGTTGAGAAAAGATCATGTTTTGGCTTAAAATACCTGCTTTATAGGGCGCCCGCTCGCTCAGCATGTACAAATACTCTGTTCTCGCTTATTTATATAGCACTTTTCATAAAGACAAATCTGCAACACAAAGTGCTTCTTTCAATAAAAACAAAAGTCCAAATGTAACGTATTTATAGTTTGCAGAAAAACGCAATGCCGAAAATGTTCCTCGTGCTACTGGCCGACAAAGTTACAAACCGAAATATCTTCGTCACTTTGCTCAATCTGAGGTGCAGCTGATAAACTAGAGAAGTAACTAGTAAAGTAGTTTGCAGTAGTTTAGAGATTTAAAAATATTGTGATAAATATCGTGTATTGCGATATAGCCTAAAATATTGTGATATAACTTTAAAGCCATATCGCCGAGCATTCCTGTACATTTGGCGTCAACGTTTCAGCGCTCTCGTGAAAAAGTGAGTGGAGACGATTGTTCAAACAAAATGATTACGTCATACCGACCTTCAGAGCTCGGTGTCTTCGATGGCGTCTGGTTCATCGATGGTGTCCAGACGTCTCTTACAGGCGTCCAGAAGTTTCTTCCTGGGTCCCAGAGGGATGTGGATGCTGTTGAGGTCCTGATCTGAACAGAGCAGCAGAGCCTCCAGGTCGATCTTCTCCCTCCTGAAGATCGCCATGAACTCGCTGAGGCTCTGAGACGCCAGGAACGTCTCCAGAGGACTGTTCTCCGGCTCCAGGTCCTCGTCCAGTCCAACGTCCGTCTCCTCCCAGGGCAGCTCCTGCAGGTTTCTCTCCTGCAGGCTCAACGCGCTGCCGATACTGTCCTCATCGAAGCTCGGCGAGCGTCGAGGCAGATGACCTCGCAGACGAACGTTCGGCGCCCGGCCCACGGGTTCGCTCCCCGCCACGCTCCCTTCATCCCGTCCCCCGACCCCAAACATACCAGAGCTCATGTAGTTCCTCCTGAACACCATGGTGCCGAGCCCGGGCCGCGTGAACAGGGAGTCGCGCCCGGAGTCGGCGCTGATCTCCGAGTACGCGGCCTCGTGGAGGCCCGGGTCGCTCATGGCACGGGAGACGGTGTCGGCGTCGTCGTCGTCGCGGGGGAACATGTCGCGGATGTTGAGGCGGGAGCGCTCCCTCGGGTTGGCGTAGGTGCCCTGTTTGAGGAACATGACGTCATTGCCGAGCTGCAGGCCGGACAGCGAGCGCACGCTCTTCCTCCCGTCCTCGTAGATCTTAAACGTTCCATCGACCTGCTTCTTCTTCTCCAGCTTCTTCTGGATCTTGGCCTTGCCCTTGGCGGTGGACTGCAGCGTGGCCTGACAGGAAATGTCGAGAAACAAGAAAAACTGCGTTGAGACCTCTGAATAAATAAAGCAACACGAATTTAGACCATCGCTGATGTTGCTTTTCAATCTGAGATTTTTAATCAACATTTTAGTGAAGATTGTTTTCAACGGTTTTATGAAAATCTACAATATGTTCGAAAAATATGAATCTGGATTTCGGGTACACCGCAGCACTGAGAGAGCGCTGGTCAAACCTGTGAAAGACCTCAGGTCAAATGTGGACATGAGAACATGAGACAGTAAACCACCCTGTCCCTTTAAATGTGTCTCACTGTGAGACGGACAAGACCACGTCAGCCCGCAAACTCCCGGAAAGAAGCAGCCGACATCCGTGGAGTCATTTTGTGTCCCGTATGACGGGAATGAGACCCGCTGCAAAGCTGCTGCCGGTGCATCCACACTGGATGTCGCTGAAGATACGGCGCCACATACATGTCAAAAAAGCCTGCAGGTTTGTCCACACGCTGAAAACGATCCACCACAGCGACGTGCTGCCGGCCGCCTCATCTGAACAACCGAACACGTGAAAAGATCGCAGGCAGCTGGACGCGACGTTTCAACTTTCTCTGTTAACGTGTGACGAATGTTGAACGACGGCTTTAAGATTTCAGAATTGATCATTTTTAACTGCAAAACTGTAAAATATGAAAAACTGACTGGAAGCTCTCTGGATTTGTTTTTAGCGCTAAAATCAAAGCAGAACTTGTTTCGAGTTGTTTCTTTATCATCGGTCATTGATGATGAATCCTTGACCTCGTTTATTTTTTCATTGTTTCTTTCATTAGGCTGTTAAACTGAGCTGCCCTTTGGGATAAATAAAGTTGTCTTGATTTGACTTGTTAGTTTGTTTTTAAGAGGAAAAAAATCTATTAAATCGTGAATTGAGTTTGGTGTCAAAGATAACATTTTTCCGCCGTATCGCCGCGCTCTAACTTCCCCGTAAGCCGTGCTTTCACCGTGTCGTCGTGTCGGTCGGCAGGCCCGCGCGGAAGCACCTGTGAGTATGGCATGTTGGAGGTGACGGTGTTGAACTTCCGGCTCAGCGTGCTGCCGCTGGTGTAGCTGGAGAAGCTGATGGCGTCCAGGTTGTCGAGCGCCGCCGACTCCTTCACGAACTTCCTTTCCATGCGCTCGCGGTGCTTCCTCTGCAGCTTGGCGCAGTCTTTGATCCGGCGCTCCGCGGCGCGAAACGCCCGGTCCTTGAGTTTGCCGACCAGCTTGGGGTTGAGGGTGATCTGCTTGGCAGCGATGGAGTCCAGGTAGCGGACGCAGTCCATGTGTCCCTTGGCGGCGGCCATGTCCAGCGGAGTGTGGTAGTCGTTGTCCAGACACCACACGTTGGCACCGAAAGCCACCAGGAAGGACAGGCAGTTGTGGTGGCCGTTGGCAGCCGCCAGGTGGAGCGGCGTGTTGCCCCAGATGTCACACCTGTCCGGGTCACCTCTGGAGGACAGACGAGGAGACGAGACGCCACGTTAGATCTCAACATCGCTGAATTCACATAAAACAGGATTTCTGTTTCTCTGTGATTTTTAAATTAAGGAATATTTTTTTCTTTACTTAATTTTTTTTATGTAAAAAAATTGGTAATTTTGTTTTCTTAAATATGTGTGTTTTTTAAAGAAAACATGCCTTTAACTGTTTGGAAGGAATTTTTTCTTTAAAAATCACAAAAAATGTCACATTTTTTCAAAACCAGAAAGTGTAAAAATGAAATTATCATCAGGCTTTTAAAATATCTGATGGTCCTGGAACACTCAAGGTATATTTAGTTTTCCAAAACTTCTCCAGGCCTGAAAATTACTATTTGTAAATTCAATGACTTTTCCAGGTTAATTATGGCCATTAGAACCCTGAAAAACACACACGTGCAGTTGGGGGTCCGGTGCCTTGCTCGAGAGCACTT
>NW_024612920.1:0-1716 GCF_008729295.1 Plectropomus leopardus
AATAGGTTACTTTTTGCTCTTATTTCCAGGTAATTTTCTTGAAACTTTTTAATAATTCCTTGCCATTTCTGAGCCATTTCTTGTTAGATTTCTCGTCTTTTGGGGTTTTTCTGGGTTTGTTTTTTTTTCTTACAGGACAATCTGTCATTTAAACATCACATCAAGTGTCTCAGGGAAAGAGATTGTGAATCTCAGTGGGATTATTCCTGGATAAATAAAGGTTAAATAAAAAATATATTAATTAATAAGATTAGTTTGAATCTTTAGCTCGAAAAATGTGAATACTGACTGCTGGCCGTCTGTCCAACAGTCAGACCTTTTATATAATGGGTGTGTGCAGCTGTATGGATGCAAAAAAGAAGGTAAGGTGCTTACTGTAAAATATTTTGTGCTCTCAGCAAACTCTCCCTGGGTAAATAAAACTGTTTCTCTCAGCAGATGCTGCATGAGTTCAGCATTGTCACCTTTTCCTCCCCTCCAAATGTCTTGCTGCTATCTTTGTACTGATACACTGTTGTGATAAAAGAGCTGAAAATAGCTGTAGACAGGATTAAAGAATCATAGGAGAATAAACTGGATGAAATTGGGAAAGTTATCTTTGACTACAGAGAGGAAAAAAAGAAGATTTGAAGTTTATGAAAAAGAGACAAGACAGTTTGAGGACAAAAGCAGTCTAAGTGACAGCGAGGAGCTGCCTGCCTAATTACAAATGAGAAAGTGCCTCATGGAAGGAGGGAGCACACAGGAAATGAAGATGTAAGATAAAAAGGTATCACTGTAATCGCATTTTCACAGTTGGGGAGGTAAAATAATCTCAGACGTGACAAAAGACTAAACAAGTCCCAACATCTTTCTGTAGGGAGCCTTTAAAGCTGTCGAGTCATTATTTGGAGAGGAAGTATGCGATGAGTAAGGAAATGCAAATAGTAAGTGACTGTGGGAGAACATTTTCTCTGGCTTTCACTCCACTAAAACAATATGCACCAAAAAGGCACGAGGCCATGAAGAAGTAGAGCCTGTAAACAGTCTGTGAGAGTGATGCTGCACTCAGCTGTCTGCTGCTGTAACGCCTTATTGCACAAATGGAGTGATGGCTCTCAGCTGCAGGAATGACTCCTCCATTTTTGAAATCAAGCTGCATGCAAGACAGCACTATCGACCGACAGTGCATATTTGAATGAAGGCGCGGCATCTTCCAGCAGGTCTGCGAGTCTGCTCACGAGATTTTTGCTGAAAACAGGAAACTGAGTTCATGAGGCAAACTTATTTGCTCCGAATGACAGTTGGAGCAAATATTCACACAGACGCACTGCCGTATGTTCATGTGTGCAGAACTGAAAACTATTCTTCCATGTTGAAAACACAAACACAAGTACGCTGTCATTCCTGGCACATGCAAAGACTCAATTCTTTCACTCAGCTTCAAAAACAAAACGAGTACAGGAGAGTAAAGCTGGACTCCCAGCTAGCAGGGAACGTTCCCACAACATTGGCTAATCTTACCTAAAAGTTGCAATAATGTTTTAAAGAAAGCATTTATCTAATGTTCAAAGAAGGATGTTTATCTTTTCAAATAATGTTCCTGTAAAGTTAAATGCTGACTGAGATGGTGCCTTGTACCATTCAACATTAAGAACCAAAATATGCTAGCTGAGCTTACACTTATTTCAGTGATAAATCATACTAATTTATTCATTGAATTTATTGACAATAAAG
>NW_024612921.1:0-1324 GCF_008729295.1 Plectropomus leopardus
GTCAAATTAAAATGTCGAACAGCAGCTGGCTAAGTTTTAATATACGGTGGTTTTACAGTTCGTGTTGCTTAGCGTCCATAAAAGCTCGCGTGGCATTTAGAAAGTGCTGCCATTTCGTGCTGCGCCTCAAAGATGATAAAGGTTTACATGGGAATGAGTTTGTTTCTGCTGACTCACTGGCACTCTTTAATATTTCAGATGACAATTCAAAAGAAAATGTCAGAGCAGAGTAAGGAACAAACATTTTAAAATCACTCAGAGGATGCACTGCAGTTTTGTGTCCTCTTAAGAATTATAAATGCTTGGGGCACACGCATTAGTGCAGGAAAGGAAAAAAATGCAACAACTTGCAACTTTCATTACAGGAAAACGTGAACATTAATATAAGTGGTGATGTAAATGCTTTTACAGCTTGATATTAATGTGGTGATGCAACCATTTCAGACTTATAGAGGCTGATTACATTACAGTTTTGTAGGTTATTTGATATTAAACTGGATTAAAAGGCTGGATATATTGATTCAAAGGTAGCATTAAAGATGCTGCAGAATTGTTAGAAGTTATGTTACAACAACTTTTAGGGGGCAACATGTATAATTAAAAAAAAATTCGAACTGCAGTTTTTCTCTTCCATCACAAATACAATTTTCATACTGAATAATTTATTCTGATCCTAAATAAGTCCTGTTTTTATATGCTGGATTGTTGCTGCCGTCTGCCCCGTCTCGAGGTCTGATTCACAAAATTTTCTGCACAATTAATTTCTTTTAAATCACAGTTGAAGGCGTTTCTCTTTGCTGCTGCCTTTTATTAAATAAACTGTTCATTCACTTCTTCTTATTATTTATTGATTTCTATTCTCTATAGCTCTTAAATTCAGTTTTTATTTGTACTTATATGTACTTCAATAACGTGATTCTTTTGCGCTTTGTCTCGATTCTTTTATCGTTTTATCTTGAGCGATTTGAATTGTTGTGTCGCTGAAATGCACAACATAAACAAACGTAAATTTCCTAACAATACTGCAGAGTAAACACGACGATAATGCTCTGCAGCTGAGTGCAGTTTGCATTATTTTTGCGTCAACATATAAATGTTATCTTTGTGCCAAAACACAGCAGGCAGAACAGTGACAGAGTAAAAATTTTCAGACTGTGAGTACAAAGTTTCACCAACAACGTGCAGAGGTTCACCCGGCGCGACGTTACTTTTGCCGGACTACAATCACTGCTGCCTCGATCACTGGACAGTCTGTGTGTGACACCTCTTATATACATGCACTTCAGTTCTTACCAACTCTCTGAAACTCTCTCTGCTGTTATGT